>NW_028253302.1:0-27072 GCF_964263255.1 Lissotriton vulgaris | reverse complement strand
TGTGTGTATCTCTCCGCCACAAGTTCCTACCACCCAATCACCCTAAAAAAGGTGTGAAAAGTAGAAAGGTACCTCACGGAAACAACAGCCAGGGAACTACTGATAGGTACGCATCAGTGCGTTCCTCTTATCATCATTGCATTCCCGCATCAGTGCGTTCCACTTATCATCATTGCATTCCCACTCCACGGCATTATGAAGTTCTGCCGGGAGCATGCTGGGAACGCCCCTCTAGTACGGGGCTCCTCCGATCACGAGGTCCGCGTTTTGGCATCCATCTTAGAGTGGTTTAATGTATTGTACATAACTCCACTTCTGCAAATATGCTGGCACCTACAGCTTCTAACAGTGCCCAATAACATATCAGTACTCCGAAGCACCAGTCATTCCAACTAGAGACAACATGGGGGCCAAATATCTAAGTCAGATAAAGCTTCATTTTAAAATTTTAGAATTTTTCGAAACATTGATCTTTACAACTAAGTGCCAGTTCACATCTTATTACTCTTTTTATAGACAGCCAGGCCAATCCGGTTTTATGCCGTGGAGTCAATCATCATTAATCGCTGGTTTATTGTATTCAATACCACATGGGCTCTGTTCACCTCATTTAATTACACCATCTATTCCTCATGTCTTTACGGTGTTAGATAATTACTGCTATCCTTACTTCCACATTGTCTTTTTTTTTTTTTTTTAAAACATGATTGACACCACCAACCGGCAGACACCACAGACATGCTCATCTAAGATGTCAGTTCTTATAACTATGTGTGGGCAGCTACCTTGTTCCACTCAGTGACATCATTCAAACCCTGTTGGTCGGCCCTTTGCTGGTAAATCCATCTGGCCTCCCTGGTGATCAATCTGTTTTCAATACTCAGTGCATCCCCCCATATTTTCTCTAGGACGACCTATTTGATAGCTCTGTGGTGGTGCATCTGTTCTCGATAATGCACCACCAGGCGGGTAGTCAATTTGCTGGTTTTAATGGTACTCAGATGTTCCTGAATCCTGATTTTGATCTTGGGCGTTGCCAGACCAATATAGTGAAGCCCACAAGGGCATGTCAACCGGTATACAACATTGGTGGTATTACAGTTAGTAAATGTATTCATATACCACGTTCTCCCGTCTACCAGTTGCACATTACTCACTTTCTCTGTCAGATCACAAACTGAGCATCCACCACAAGGGTGATGCCCTGTAGGGAATCCCGTGGTCCTCAACTCTTGCCTTGGTCGGGTATGTACCAGTTGGTCCCACAGGTTTTTAGATCTTTTAAAGGCAAATCTGGGGGGTGGCATAGTAAAGCAATCTGTGCTCAACAGGTGCCAATTTTTCCTGATAATTTAGCATACCGTTGTAGATAGTGGATCGTAAGTGGTGACCACCGGGAGGCACACCGGGAGGCACTCCCCTTTCTCTTTGACATTCCTCTCCAACAAGGCTGCTCTAGGTGTGTTAAGTGCCCTTTTACGAGCCCTGTTTACAATTTCCCTTGGGTATGCATGGTTCTCAAGCTTGCATGTCAAGTCTGCCGCTTGCTCTGCAAACTTCTCTGCGGTGCTACAATTCCTCCGGTAACTGAGGAATTGGCCTACAGCCAAATTGTCCCGTAGGGCACGAGGTAGAAAAGACCTATAGTGCAGTAGAGAGTTCTTATCAGTTGGTTTTTGATGTACATTAGTAGACAACCGATTTTCCACTGCACAGATGTCAAGATCCAGATAAGTTGCCATGTCCCTACTGATCTTCCAGGTAAATTTCAAGCATTCGTCCAGTCCATTCAGCCAGGTAAGAAATTAATGAAGGTTAGTCTCAGTGCCAGACCAGATACACAACACATCATCTATGAACCTTTTCCAGAGACAGATGTTATTCTGGAAGGTGTTAGATGCATGGTTAATGTAGTTCACTCCAATTTGCCCCCATTGAAGCCCCAGACAATTGAACGTACATCTGCTCCTTATACTTGAAGAAATTCCTGGTCAGAGCTATTTCCACACACTGGAGTACAAACGATTGGGGAGTATCATAAAACCACTAACACGCCACCAGGGCCCGCGCTGCTGCCACCAGCGTGGCTTCCTGGGGTATGCTTTTATATAACGATTCAATATCGATTGTGATCAAGAATTGATGTTCAGGGTCATATTCAAGGGTTTCCAAGATATTCAAGATATCTGTGGTGTCCTGCAAGTAGGAGGGTTGGGTAATGACACACTCCCTCAGAACAAAATTAGAGATTGAGACAACGGCTCCAACACGGATTGAATGCCGAAGACAATCGGGCGGCCCAGTGGAGGCTGTTGCACTATATGTATTTTAGGCAGTATGTAGAATGCTGGGACCCTTGGTTTCGTGTTAATCAGATATTCCTCTTCCTTATAAGTGACTCATTTCTTCTCTTTTGCCCCAGTCACTAATTAAGCATGGGCGAATTTTGCGGATCTCGCGTTCGCGAATTTGCGGATTTTTGAACTCGCAATCCGCAAAATCCGCGAATTCTTGCGAATTTGCGGATTTTTTTTTTTTTTTGTGTTCGCAAGGATTTCTGCCAGTTCGCGAGGGTTTCGTACCAGTTCGCAATTGCGAACTTACATTTCGTCGCGCAACGGTCGCGAATTATGTTGTTTCTACGTCTGGTTCATCATCACAGGTTCCCAGCACCCTCTGTTTCACCACTGCAACCCTCTGTTACATCAATGCCACCCTCTGGTTCATCATTACTGTAGATTATGGGGGGGAAAAGCAAGCACACCATCCCTGCTTCAACTCAGATGAATTAATTTGGGGTTAGTTTATTAATGTGTCACTGTTTTAAAATTCCAGTCTGGCACCTGCTTCCTTATCTGTAATTTTGCTTTCTGTTGCAGTGCATTTTTTTTCCCCAGGACCTTCTTTGTGGCCTACTTGTAGCTATTGTATGAGCCTGCTGTGAGGGTCAGAGCAGGGTCATACAATTGTTGCAACTAGCAACTGAATTCTGGAGGGGCCCCAGTCAGGAAGCACTACCGGGAATTGTTACTAATGATGAGTTTGAACTCTTGCCCCTGCCGAGTGCTTTCACTTTTGAAAAACTCGTTTTTCTGCAATTTCGCGGGGTTCGCGGGGTGCGAACACGCGCAAGATCGGATTCGGAAGCCGCAAATTCGTGCGAATATGCAATTTGTTTTTTTTGCAGCGTGTTAGTTGGCAAGGTTTTGTGCGTTTTTGCGAGCCGCTCGTAGCGCAAGACGCGAAGTTACCCTCGCGGTCGTGCAAGGGCGCAGCCATCTTGTTTGCCTGACGTATTTCCGTTTCCGGGCGCGAAGTGTAATCTCGCAAAGTCCGCGGTTTGCCAGTACAGTCTCGCGCGTGTTCGCAAGGAAAATCTCGCGCGAACTTACCCGCGCGGTCGTGAACGGGCGCGGCCATCTTGTTTCTCATTCATTGCTATGGTTCTGGGCATGGTCTTTGTATCCTCTGTCAATCTCTGCCATCCTTTGCTTGTTTGAAGTTTTTTTTTATCTATTTTACTTATTATCTATCCCTCTATTTTTCTAGCCCTATATTTTTGTGTTTACTGCTACTTTTGGTTAATTTTAAACTACTTTTGTAAACTCTTTTCTTTTCTTCTCTTCCCTATTCTATTTTCTTTATTCCTTTCCGCCCAGACCATGGTGAAGGGAGCCGGGAAGCATCCCGAGAAGGGGAAGGGTCCCGCACCCCGTGTCCGGCTCCCGTGCGGGCGTTTGAGGGGGGAGCTAGTGATGCCACGGGAGATCTTTACCCCGGAGGAGGTGGGCCAACTCATTTTTTATGTTCAGCGCCGCCTCCCCAGGACCATCATGGGAGGCGGCAAGATCAGTGCCGGGTACGGGGCCCGGGAGCGCCGGAAGCGGTGGGAGAAGGTGTGCCAGGCCATTTACCACCACTCTCGGGTCTGGCGCACCTACAACCAGGCCACCCACCGCTGGACGGATGTCCTGACCCGTGAGCGAGATCTGCTCGACCTCCTTGGCCTTGAGATCCCCGGGCTTGGTGAGTAGTAGTAGCTATGTCTTTACTACTATGTTTTCTCCTGCTGTGTTATTATATTGCAAATTTTTGTTTTTTTTACAAGAGCAATAATGCTGCTCATTACATTGTAGGTACATTTTATTTCAAAATCTTCTGTGCATTTCAGGTACACTGCTCTCCTTCTCAGTAGTGTTGCTACTATGCTTATTTGTTTTAGATTTTGTGTTCATTTCATTGGCCTGTGAAATTATGTATGAGTGTAGTTGAAAGAACTGCGCAATGCTACACACTAAGGTTCAGATTTTTAATTACCGGCGCATCCCTGCAAAGTTGCAGGGATGCGCCAGTAATTGTGCGTCACGCCACCATCACCCATGGTGCGCCGTATTACAATGCGGCGCGCCATGGGCCCAAAACGTCACCAAAGCGTTACGCATCTGTGCCGTAAAGGTGGCGCATTGCTGGAGTTGCGTCGCAACGATGGTGCAGCTCCATCAATTCTCTGGGGTGCCCTATCTCCCCAATGCTGCGTCAAGCCGTACGTCTGCTTCAAGCAGGCGCAGGGTTTGAGTCACGCATCATTGTCCTCAAAGTGACTGATTGAAATCTTGTAGATTTCCCTCAGCCACTTTTAGGATGCGTTCCTGCGCAGGAACGCCCTCCCTTGCGCCGGAACACCCCTATTGGCGCAGGGCTTTACAACGTGATGCATCTCCCAGATGCGTCACGTTGTTAATATACGCCGCACCATTGCGCCTCTTATGTGCTGTCGCTGCGTCACAAAAGTCACGCAACAATGGAGCAAAAGAGCCGCAAGGGCCTTATAAATCAGCCCCTACAGACTCAAGTCCAGTCCTTCCTTTGTACACATGGCGATAAGAAGAAATAGTGGTGGTGGATTAATAGTTTGAGTATTTTAATGACTGGTGAATGTAGTAGGAAACTTTAGTGTTGTCGCTGATCTTCAATCACAATGGACTTTGGCTGTCACTTTGCGTGCTGCGGACTGCTGCCTGCCAATCCTAGGCAAACCTTTTTAGTACTTTGTTTAGTGAGTTACATAGGGTAGTTTCCAATTCGACGGTCCGCAAATCAAGCAATACTAAAGTAATGACGTAGTCGACCACATGAGATTGGTCAATAATATATCCCGTGGAGTCGTTCCCTATTTGCTATTTCGCAAAAATATTTTGTTACTTTGTTAGTTCTTTTTTAAATGTTTGATTTGGTTGAGAAATAAATATCATCCATGTTTTCTGTTTTTCTTTCTTTCATGTTGTACATCAGCTTCCCCCAGGGGCAAGAGGAGGACACAGGAGGAGGAGGAGGAGGGTGCTGTTGTCGATGCAGGCCAGGACCGGGCAGTCGAGGGCTCCTTTGCTGGCCCCAGTAAGTTTTAATTTTAATATAGAGTACTTATTTTTTCCTAGCGTTCCTCATTCGATTTTTTCTAAATCGTCTTTGATCTTCTTGTAGACAGGATCTAAATTCTTATCCCTATGACTCCGTGTGGTATTACTAGATTATTCTTATTAGTCTGTCTGTGTAGCTAACTAAGATTGCACATTTGGCATTTCCATTGGACTCCCATTCTAGTCAGCAATAGCTCTATGCACTGAGTGTAGTCCTCTGGGATTGTCCATATTGTCTTTTCAAGTATTCTAAATGTTTATGCTTTGACCATTGCCAACAATAAAAAGGTGAATGACCACCACCAAGAAATAATAAGATACTACTTTACTTTTGGTTTGGATAGGACAATCCATTCTACTACTGTTGCAGGGACAAATCTGCACAAACAGAACTATGGACACTAAATAATGCATCGCTTAGCTTATCAATTATAATAGGTGCTGTAACTGTTAGACTTTCCACATACCTCAGTGATAACAGACTTTGTAGTTGAACCCCGGCCCCAATCTCCTTACTGACTAGATAGTGTGGCAGAGTCATTTAGCTCCCAAAGTCACCGATGGCAGAGGCACGGACTCATGCTTGCAAAAATTCGAAAACCTTTAGCTCATCCACTCTAGTCTGGAGGACCAAAAACCACAGACTCTATTTAAGTTTAAAAGCTTTATTAAAAGTAAACACATTTATTAAATTCAAGTTTGTCATAAAAGTGAACGTGTAACTGAAAATGGAAAAGTGCTTAGTGCTGACGATTAATTGGACACATTTCTTGTGGTCGAGCCGAGCTCTCACCTGGTTTGAACTTGATCCTGCTCGTGTTCTTAGAAGTCAAGGTTCTGTCTGTTAGGAGAAAAAGTGGTGCGTGTTAAAAAGTAAAAAGCAAACATTCATCAGTTGTGCCAAAAAGTGCAGCAAGACAACAGCCTTCCCTGGAAAAAGGGACCTTTTTACTCTAGAGTACACAGTCAAAAATTATTAAATTGTACACTTTTTTTCACATTTCTTTCTTCCTCCTAGACCAAATATTATATAGTAGTGAGTGGTGTATTCTAACATTATTAAATGTACTTTGTAGGTGGAACATCTGGAGACGGGGCCAGCGCGGAGGTGGTGGCATTGGACGAGGAGGACAACTCTGGGGAGGAGGCGGTGCAAGTGCCGGAAAAGGACATGCCTGTGAGGGTTCACACGGTGGTGGCGGGCAGAGGTAAGCTATACATTCCTTAGTCATTGAGATTGAAGACTGCAGAGTGTGCTTTCTGCACGGGTGTATTATAAAAAAAGCAGGTAGTAGCCTCCTCTAAATGTACTTCGACTTAGCTGTGAAGTTTTTGGCGAGAAGAATCCCAATCAGATCTGAGGTGAACTTGATGGATGGGATGAACGAAAAGCGAAAGAAGGGTGTAAGTAAGTGTGGAAGCACGAGAAATGTAATGATGACTGGCAAAGAAGAATGATATGTGTTTGCTTGGTCCCCGAGGTGGCTGGGAAGGTAAGAAAATGGTATGGTGCATGGCTGGGTGAATGATGAAGCAAGGATGGGTGGAAGGAGAACAGCCTGGGTGGGTGAGACAGAAACTGTATGTGTGCAATATACTTTGAATGGATGGATGCCTGGATCATTCATGGTACTATCTGACTCTTAGATAGCATATGTGAATCTAGAGAGAGTAGACGGTCACTGGATGAACTAAGTGTTACTTTGAAGAGCATGTAACACCGCACCCGCACGTCCGTTCCAGTGTAGGAAAGGCAAGGAAAAGAAGTTGTAACGTTGTCCAAAGACTACCATGAATAGTAGCAGTAGTTTGTATTGCAACTGCAAGCACAGCATATATCCAGTTATTACGGTGGGCACTCCCTACCTCCCTTAATAACTTTAGTTTAGTAGTAGTACGTCATTCATGTGTGGGGGTATCACTGTTCACTCAATAATAAGCAAAGCACCTAAAGTCATCCCATATGTCATCAAATACATCCCATGTGAAGTGATAGATAATCAGATAATTTAGCTTCTTCATTTTCCTTTTCTAATACTCATTTGCACTGTAGGGTGAAAGCTAAATTAATTAAGCAGTAGCCCTTTTAACAGAGTATTCTCAGTGCCACCCGTAATAGAAAAGTAAGAGCTTCACCACCTGCATGTACTGGACCGGTACAGTAACGCAAGTCTGTCTCACTCACCATGGTGTGCGTCTGTTTTTCTCGGGTGCAAGTTCACTGCGCTGGCATTATGCCGGCTTGCATAAGATAACGTACCAATTGTCCTAAACAAGAGAGAAGAAGAAGAATAAGAGTGGTGTACTGTCATAGTCGACTGTAATAGAAGTCCATAGTGCTCGTAGAATTTGTTCCTTAAACTCCCACTAATGTTAGAGCAAGGATGAAGAAGTCGGAGGTTACATAGATACTGTCCTCAATAGTTATGCACTGTGCTTTCAATTTGCTACTTGTACTGTGACAACTTTCTGCTCAATCATTTTGTGTTAATCTTAAGGAGCATTGGTTACAGACTATGTCTTTCTTTTTTCATGTAGTTGCTCCTTCCAAATCCAAGACACCATCAAGGAGGAAGGAGCAGGCTCGAATGGCCCGGCAACGGAGGCTGGATGCCACTGTTGCTGAATATCGGCGGCTGGTGGCCCTGGAGGAGGAGGAGACGCAGTCTGGAACAACAACAACGTCCACTGGGACAGCTGCCTCCTCCTCCGTGCGGGCTGCCAGCCAGCGCAGTGCTCCAGCGGTACGGAGCCGGGCTACCAAAGCCAAACGCCACCGCCCAGCAGCAAAGAAAGCAGCTGCCCCTCACAGGAATTGCAAGGCACACCGGCGCCGCTTATCCCTCAGACTGTCCTACCTGGAGCAGGAGGTCCATAATTATAAGAACGTGGTGGAGGGCCTCCGCTTCGAACTTGCCACCCTCCGCAAGGAGCATGATGCCCTGGCTGCTAATTCCAACAGCACCCTGCCATAGTGTCCCTTGCCCCTTTTTTAGAGACTTTTGGGGGGTGGGAATTGGGAGTTGTGATTTTTGGGGACTTTTGAAGGACAATCGTTGGGGTTAGGGAGGGTCTTGCGGGAGATTCTTTTGTTAGGGCTATAAAAATATACTTTTTGAAACTTTATCTGACCATACCTGTTTTTTACTGCTTTTGAGTCTGGTGGGTGGGGGTTTAACATAACAGTAAGTTTGTTTTCCTGAATAGTCCTAGGACTTTAGTAGTACTACCGTCAATCAAATCTCTCGTCTCTCCTAATACTCCATTATACTACCTCCAACCAAACGCCTATCTTACCTGTAATTTCTGTTTGCAAGTAGGGCTAGGCCCAGGGCTGGCTCCACGGGAAACAGCAAATAAGGTTGGCAATCCTGGGCGGATAAAATTTCCTCATAGCGGTGGTACTAGTGGTGTGACACAGTGGCAGTTGCTTGCCTATGAAAAAAAGAAAATGAAATCTGGTTTGTGCTCCTGAGCAATACAAAGGTACAATACAGAATATAGCAGGTGACAGAAGTACACTAGAACAGTGCCACGTTGTAGCCTAACAAATGTTAAAGTATAACTAATTCGGTTGAAGTTCTTTGACATTAGCCATGGGTCTTTGTCAAGCAGAGTAAGAATATATCATCGGATTTCTTCACCAGCCTGTTGCTATCACCTTATCCTCCCCAGCAAGTGTGTGGATTTATTGCTGTAATTTAGTCACACATCAATCAAAACCACACAGCCCGGGGGAAGAGGGTTAGGGTTTGAAAAATGGATGGGTACGGGGGTTTTTGGGAAAGGTTTTGGGAGACAAGAAAAAGTAGCACAGCATGGACGAACAATTGTGAACATAAACAAATCTTTGGGTACAAACCTATCCATCAATCTTTGAAAGTGCATACACTACTGTAACTGCATGCATGTCAGTTAAAAGTAATTAGTACTTTCGACAACTGTGGAAGAAAGAATGCGACAGTACAGGGCGTGGGTGGAAATATTGATAACTATATTCAACATAAGGTCTCTGTAGCCAGATACCTGAGAGCCTTGCTGGTCACTATAAATCCATTCACAACAACACTCAATGGGGTTGGTCTGGAAGGTGTCAGGTTTACTCCCCGTGATCCAGTCGATGCAAATATGGTTCCACTTCCAAATGTCACCAACACCCAGAAGTGTAAACACAGGGTGTTCGAGGCATTAGGCGGGGGAGAAAAATAACAAACTAAAATAAAAAATGTGGGATGGGTAAAGGTAGGGTCAGCAGGGAAAGGATACCTGTAACAGAAGACAAGACAGGCATCAGTGAAGTGCTGTCCTAACATACAAGGGTACTCTCATATAGTCTCACTAAATAGTCTGCAAGTCTCCCGCCTACTCATGGGAAATGTAGTTTCATAGTACGGTAGGCGCTTAGGGGCTGCGTAACCTGACAGAAGGTATAGTAGATAGAAAAGGAGAAATTGCTTTTTTTCTAGGTGTCCCCTCACTCACCAGGGTTGCCCCTTGGTGACATGCTTCATCATTGGGGCCATCCCAGTCCTCTACGGCCTGGGGCGTGCTGCGACTTGCGAATTACGTAGGAGCACTTACAAATGACTATGTGTGGTGCAGATGTGATAGTGGAGTGGACTAAGTGATGTGTTAAGGGATCAATGTAGAAGCAGAGAGAGAGCCAAGAAATGCAGTCACAGTCAGAGAAAAAGGCAAGGGATACTGTATCTATGTGGTTGTAGTGGTCCTGTTGGAAGTGGTAAGTAAGTTGCCCGCAGAAAAAAAATCCTCCTATTAGCGGCACTCCTCCATTGCAGCCGACGCTTCGTCCATCGATGTTGGTCACCAGAAGACACCCTGTCCACTGCCTGCCTGATGCTGAATTGTGGCTCGCTACTGTGAAGCCTGACTCCATCCTTTTTTCCCCATTGCAGAGACTGAAACCCGGCCTGTAATTATTCAACGAAAAACAGGAAGTGATATAATATTACAACACCACTGATAAATAAATATAAGGCATGTAGGCTGTGGAGTGCAAAAAGTCACAATTTGTTTTTCCTAGTAGACAGTACAATGTTTTTGAAAGTGCGTACTCTGAGTCACCTTTTGAAGGATGTATGGGCAAATTAATGTATCGGATCTTGCCCCTCAAGCTAGGTGTACTGTAAACTGTGTTTTAGAACAAAATTAGATCTTCCTAGCAGTGCTCCCACCCAGACCCTTACTAAAGCCAGTCGCAAAAATGTAGAAGACCCCCAATCAAATCTCAAAAAACGAGGCCTAGCAGAAAACTGGTGACAAAACTTACTTTGAAAGTAAAAGTAGGCCGAAGTACCCTAATTACCCATTACCCACCGTGGATTGCATTCAAACCACTTGCAAGCAACCAAGCAAAAGTAGCCATAGCCAGCATCGCTCCAAGACTCGAAATCCCCCCCACTCAAACACATGCAATAGAAATACTGCTAACCCTAACGAACCCTAAGTTAAGAATAGTGGCAAAGGCTTTCTTTAACTATGCCACATCCCCCCTTTCCCACCATGGATTTTCTTCAAATGACTTGCAACCAAAATTACACATTCTCACGAGTGCTCTAAGACCCCAGAACTCAGTTTGAAAAATCTAGAACACCCCGAAACACATGCAATCCTGCTGCTAGGGCTAACCCTAACGAACCCTAAGTTACAAAAAGTGCCAAAACTAAAGGCTTTTCCGCGCGGATTTTGTCCCAACCACTTCTACCCGGTATTAGACCTTCCCAGGAATGCCCCAAGACCCGGCAACCCACCCGCCAAGAAGCGTAACACCCCCAAACAGGCCAAAAGCAAAATCTCATACTTGCAATATTTCTGGGCCTTCGGTCCAAACGCGCTGCGTAGCTAGGCCATAAGTCGGGGTTGGCACGACGGATTTCCTGAAAAGCAAATGCAATCAAGATTAGAGTGTCCCAGCAGTGCTCCCAGACCACGAAACTCACCCGCAAACAGACGGAACCCCCCCTAAGAGCACCTCAAAGGCAAGCAAGTCATCAAAAACACAAAAAAAATTCCGCCTGGGATTTGGTCCAAAACACTTTTATCCGGTATTAGAGCTTCCCAGCAATGGCCCCAGAGCCGTCAACACAGGAGAAAACGAGTAGAAGACCCCCAAACAGCCAAAGAGCAAAAGTACAAAAATGGGGACTTAGTCACTTTTTCACAAATTTCCCAAATCACTCCGCGCGCGCTCTGCAGCTAGGCCCTAAGTCCCCTCAGCCACCATGGATTTGCTTCAAACCTCTTGCAAAGTAAAGTATATATAGCCAGCAGTGCTCCCACACCACGAAACTCACCCGCAAACACCAGGAAGCCCCCCAAACAGGCCCCCGAAAACGCTACATAGAGCAAAATGTCAGAAATAGCCCAAAAAAAAATCGGCCTGGATTTTGTCCCAACCACTTCTACCCGGTATTAGACCTTCCCAGGAATGCCCCAAGACCCGGCAACCCACCCGCCAAGAAGCATAACACCCCCAAACAGGCCAAAAGCAAAATCTCATACTTGCAATATTTCTGGGCCTTCGGTCCAAACGCGCTGCGTAGCTAGGCCATAAGTCGGGGTTGGCACGACGGATTTCCTGAAAAGCAAATGCAATCAAGATTAGAGTGTCCCAGCAGTGCTCCCAGACCACGAAACTCACCCGCAAACACCAGGAAGCCCCCCAAACAGGCCCCCGAAAACGCTACATAGAGCAAAATGTCTGAAATAGCCCAAAAAAAATCGGCCTGGATTTTGTCCCAACCACTTCTACCCGGTATTAGACCTTCCCAGGAATGCCCCAAGACCCGGCAACCCACCCGCCAAGAAGCATAACACCCCCAAACAGGCCAAAAGCAAAATCTCATACTTGCAATATTTCTGGGCCTTCGGTCCAAACGCGCTGCGTAGCTAGGCCATAAGTCGGGGTTGGCACGACGGATTTCCTGAAAAGCAAATGCAATCAAGATTAGAGTGTCCCAGCAGTGCTCCCAGACCACGAAACTCACCCGCAAACACCAGGAAGCCCCCCAAACAGGCCCCCGAAAACGCTACATAGAGCAAAATGTCTGAAATAGCCCAAAAAAAATCGGCCTGGATTTTGTCCCAACCACTTCTACCCGGTATTAGACCTTCCCAGGAATGCCCCAAGACCCGGCAACCCACCCGCCAAGAAGCATAACACCCCCAAACAGGCCAAAAGCAAAATCTCATACTTGCAATATTTCTGGGCCTTCGGTCCAAACGCGCTGCGTAGCTAGGCCATAAGTCGGGGTTGGCACGACGGATTTCCTGAAAAGCAAATGCAATCAAGATTAGAGTGTCCCAGCAGTGCTCCCAGACCACGAAACTCACCCAGAAACACCAGGAAGCCCCCCAAACAGGCCCCCGAAAACGCTACATAGAGCAAAATGTCAGAAATAGCCCAAAAAAAAATCGGCCTGGATTTTGTCCCAACCACTTCTACCCGGTATTAGACCTTCCCAGGAATGCCCCAAGACCCGGCAACCCACCCGCCAAGAAGTATAACACCCCCAAACAGGCCAAAAGCAAACTCTCATACTTGCAATATTTCTGGGCCTTCGGTCCAAACGCGCTGCGTAGCTGGGCCATAAGTCGGGGTTGGCACGACGGATTTCCTGAAAAGCAAATGCAATCAAGATTAGAGTGTCCCAGCAGTGCTCCCAGACCACGAAACTCACCCGCAAACACCAGGAAGCCCCCCAAACAGGCCCCCGAAAACGCTACATAGAGCAAAATGTCAGAAATAGCCCAAAAGAAAATCGGCCTGGATTTTGTCCCAACCACTTCTACCCGGTATTAGACCTTCCCAGGAATGCCCCAAGACCCGGCAACCCACCCGCCAAGAAGTATAACACCCCCAAACAGGCCAAAAGCAAACTCTCATACTTGCAATATTTCTGGGCCTTCGGTCCAAACGCGCTGCGTAGCTGGGCCATAAGTCGGGGTTGGCACGACGGATTTCCTGAAAAGCAAATGCAATCAAGATTAGAGTGTCCCAGCAGTGCTCCCAGACCACGAAACTCACCCGCAAACACCAGGAAGCCCCCCAAACAGGCCCCCGAAAACGCTACATAGAGCAAAATGTCAGAAATAGCCCAAAAGAAAATCGGCCTGGATTTTGTCCCAACCACTTCTACCCGGTATTAGACCTTCCCAGGAATGCCCCAAGACCCGGCAACCCACCCGCCAAGAAGTATAACACCCCCAAACAGGCCAAAAGCAAACTCTCATACTTGCAATATTTCTGGGCCTTCGGTCCAAACGCGCTGCGTAGCTGGGCCATAAGTCGGGGTTGGCACGACGGATTTCCTGAAAAGCAAATGCAATCAAGATTAGAGTGTCCCAGCAATGCTCTCAGACCATGAAACTCACCCACAAACAGACGGAACCCCCCCTAAGAGCACCTCAAAGGCAAGCAAGTCATCAAAAACACAAAAAAATTTCCGCCTCGGATTTGGCACAAACCACTTTTAGTGCTTCCCAGCAATGGCCCCAGACCTGTCAACTCACCTGCAAAGAGGTAGAACAACACCCCCACAAGTGCTGAGTCTTTCTTCATTGGGCGTAAACCAGCCCTCTGCTTTGATGGAAATAGGAGTCTGGAGGAGGAGGATAGAGGAGCATGTTCTTCTGAACTTGTGAACCTGAGGAATGCAGACTGCGGCACCTTCAAATAAATTAGCAAACAAGTGAAGACAGTTCTGCTGATGGGCTTGTCTTTGTGATTATCTGATTAAAGTTTGAATTATATTAACTGTGCACAACAAAGAAAGACAGACACACAGGAATAAAAGTGAATAAGGATGAAAAAGAAAGTTATTGATTCGTTGTCTCATTTTCAGGGCTCGAAGTCGGAATCACGGTCCAGGAATAAGAATAAGGCTTCGTCATCATACTCTGCGAATTCAGCCCGGGTGAGGTCAGTGCCACCTGACAGAGTAGAAATTCCCTCATCTATGGTGCTGGCCACCTCCTCTTCATCCGGCACGCTCTCTCGTACTCTTATATCTAGTGGTATGAGGTGCTGATTCATCTTGATCATTGTTAACCTCTCCACATTTTTGGGCGAGAGGCGGCTCCGTTTGGGAGTTACAATCCCACCAGCCGCACTGAAAACCCGTTCAGAAGACACACTTGCGAGTGGGCAAGACAAGTAGTTTAAAGCCAGGTTGGTGAGCTGTGGCCACAATTCTTTTTTCCCATGCCAATACGCCAATGGGTCAGAATTAACATAGACCTCTGTGGAGTCATTCAGATAGTCCTTCACCATCGACTCAAGGTCCTCCTCCAAGGTTCCTCCACTTTGCGTAGCTCTTGCTGTGCCTCTGGCCTTTTGAGAACCAAACCCACGCAGAGCTAGCCAATCCTCTTCAGCCTCCAATGTTTCTGCTGTATTTCGTGCAGATGATGCGGTTGCCGGTGTCTTTAACGGCTGAGAGGTCACTTGTGCCACAGCCACAGGTGCAGAAGTGGATTGTTTTGACTGGGGATGGCCTGCTGATGTACTGCCATTTCCTTCAATTTCCAGCCGTTCTGTTTCAAACTTCTTGGCTGACAAGGCTAGCCAACGTTTGTACTTTGTAACATCTTCATCAGCAAAAGGAAAGAATGCTCTGCCTGCCAGCGCCTTTTTGTAGCGTGGATCCAGAATAGTAGCACAAATGTAATGCTGTTCTGAGTGGATCTTTTGAAGACGTTCATCACCTTGTAGGAGCTCTAATAATTTCTCAGCCAGAAGCAAAGAGTCTTTCTTTTTGTCATCTTTTCGAAACACAGAACACACCTCCTTCAGTTGGTCCTCCAGCATGTACAACAATGGGATAGCTTTTCCCAAATTAGAGTCCTCCTTGCTGACTGCACGTGTGAAGACCTCAAAAGGACGAAGCATGCGTGTTAGGCTTTCAACTATGTTCCATTGCGGCCCACCCATCCTCAGCTCCTCTATACCCTCTTTCAAGAAAAATTGATCGAGTTGCGTATACTGCTCATACAGACGCTCAAGCATGTAGAAGGTTGAGTTCCAACGTGTTACCACCTCCTGGATGAGTGCTTTCACTGGCATTTGACTTTGATATAGCATGCTCCTCAGCTGCTTGCGGGCCTTAAAAGAATGCCTGAAATGCTTGCAAATTTTTCGGCAGTTCTCCAATACACTGTACGCTGCACTGCGTTTATTACCCAAGAATTTTTGGACAACCAGGTTTATACAGTGCGCCAAACACGGCACTCTGAAATAGTAACCGTCCCTCATGGCCTTAACTATATTGGAGCCATTGTCTGTGGAAACATAACCAACCTTGCGTTTTAGTGGGGACAGACAGTTAAGGACCTTTGTGTTAAAGACATCCAAAATGTTTTCTGCTGTGTGACGTTTCTCCAAACCAAACATGGCTAGTGTTGCATGTTTCCGAGCACCTTTAAAAACAATGTTAGTGTCAACACCTGAGTTTAGCTTTGCTTTAGCCCCTGAAAAAGAGACCCAGTGTGCAGTGATGCACATGTAATCAGCGCCTGCGCCACTGGTCCACATGTCTGTTGTCAGATGTATAGTGTGAACAGCACTCTTCTGCAAAGCTGCCCCAATCACCTTCAGAACATCTTCATGTAGTGCTGGAACCGCAACTCGGGCAAAATAGAACCGGCTAGGAACCTTCCATTTAGGGCAGAGCACTGTCACTAATTCTAGAAAACCAACCCCTTCTACAAAAGAAAAAGGGAGAAGGTCCAGAGCTAGCATTTTAGCCAGCTTAGTGTTATACAGACGGGTCATTGGGTGGTTGCGTTCATATTGCGCTTCTGTAAACAACATCTTTTTAATGTTGCCCTGGACCAATGATTTACGGGATGATGATGATCTCTTCGACCCAGTTACGCTCGCTGATGAACTTTTCCGCATTGATGTCTCACTCTCTCCCACACTCTTAGTGTGGCTCCCATGGGGTGTGCTGCTGACATGGGAACTGGGTGTAAGTGAAGTGTTTGAATCGTCTTCTACCTCCTCGTCATCAGCAGATGACAAATCAACGTTTTCATTACGTGCAATTCCGGCTTTCTTGACCGCCTCTAGGTGCGGAAACCATTCGACAGGGTGCCTTCTCTCAAGATGACCTCTCTGGCCTCCGGTACCATAGTTAGAACCAAGCTTACCACGACTAAATCGAAGCTTACAAAGGCTACAAATGGCTACGTTTTCCTTTTTTGGGCAAACACTAAAGAAGTCCCAAACTGGAGACTTGAAATGTCTTCGGGGGCCGGAGGAGGCGGCGATACTGGTGGTGGTGGTCCTGCTGCTAATGACAGATGAAGTGGAGGATGTGGATTGCCGAACTTCAGTACGTTTTGCACTTTCACCACCACGAATTGAGGTCGAGGACGAGGTGGGTACCTTCTTGCGAGGAAGAAATATGGAAGCGGTAGGTTTTGGTGTACTACTTAACTCCAAATCTAATGATTCCATTTCCATTGCCTCCTCGCCGACATCATCATCACGCTCAGCAGCTTCTCGGGATAGGGTCAAAATGTCTCTTTGCTGCATGCCCGGTGGGGCTGCAGTGACCTTTGTGATGACTGCCTCGTCGTCATCGTGAGAGGCTTCATCACCAGCAGTATCTGTCACTTCTTGTTGAGCCTCATCACACTCCATAGGTTTGAGTTTTTGGACGACCTTCCTTTTACGCTTAGGTACCGGTGGCAGATCATGGTGTGCCTCTGCCTCACTGTCAGACCGCAGTTGTCGTGGTTCCCAAGACAGATCACTTGCACCAGAACGAGGTGGGCTTGAAGAAGATGTAGACACCCCCCTTGATCTTTTCCTTGCTAGGGATGTGGAAGACAATGAATGATCATCAGGAGGAGTGGCTTCCAATGATACCTCAGCTTCATTGTCGATTTCCAAATGTGCCCCTACTTCGGGAGGAACAACTATTGTGGGCACTTGTGAACGTCCATGCACCTTTGCTTGCGCATCTCCTTTTGCTGCCTCTCCTTCCACATGTACTTGGGCGTGTACTTGCACATGGTGTTGTTGTTGCGGCTGTGGTTGTTCAACACTTGTCAGATGAGTTACAACAACCTGTGTTGATTCAGGGACATTGCTGCTACTTTCTTGCGATGAGCCAACATCACTGGTCGATGGTGATTGGAGAAGTACACTGACTGCCTCTGAAGCACTCAAGGGCTTTGACTTAAGTTGGCGTGGTGGTGGAGGCACTGAACCCAATGGAGCAGGGGTGCTGCTCTCAGGTTGGTCCCCAGCAGATCCTGCTGCTGCAGGCGTACTTTTTTTTTTGCTCCCAAAAAAAGTGGCGGGTGGCACACCAGCCTCCTTGGTAACTTGCTTCTTCTGCTCCTTACTAGCAACTTTCTTGCTAGAGGAGCTACGGAGAACTTTCTTTGGGGCCATCTTCTTCAGAGCAGGTCAGACAGCAGGCCGCAGTTGCACGAATTGTAGAGTTGTCTGAGGCCAGACGTGACGTCGCGTGACGTTATGCTGCACACACACACCGCTGCAGGACTTCTTCCTGGCACTGGTGGTTCTCTTGAGTCTTGTGCACCTAAAAAAAATGGAAGACAGAGGAACATCAGTTCAGTTATAGAGCACAAAAAAATCGAAAAACACTGCAAAATCAGCACAATCCCAATCCATCCATGCCCTCCATAATGTTTAAATTCAAGACAACCCACAGAAAGACTAGGCCCATGCAAGACTCACTACCCCTGGGCATAAATAAAGGTTGAAAAGTAGGCAAAATGGTTGGAGGCCTAACAACAAAGCCTGCATTCAAAATGGCCACTTGCCTGCCAAGCACATGGCCAGTGCCTGTAGCTGCACTCAAAATGGCCACCAGCCACATGGCATGTCCCTCCCCATGAACACCCCCAAAAATCGAAAAACACTGCAAAATCAGCACAATCCCATTCCATCCATGATGTTTAAATTCAAGACAGCCCACAGAAAGACTAGGCCCCATGCACCACTCACTACCCCTGGTCAAGGCCCCAACAACAGGTCAAAAATCGAAAAACACAAAATTTTACAAAAAAAAAAAATCGAAAAACACAGAAAAATCAGCACAATCCCAATTCATCTATGGCCTCCATGATGTTTAAATTCAAGACAACCCACAGAAATACTAGGCCCATGCAAGACTCACTACCCCTGGCATAAATAAAGGTTGAAAAGTAGGCAAAATGGTTGGAGGCCTAACAACAAAGCCTGCATTCAAAATGGCCACTTGCCTGCCAGCACATGGCCAGTGCCTGTAGCTGCACTCAAAATGGCCACCAGCCACATGGCATGTCCCTCCCCATGAACACCCCCAAAAATCGAAAAACACTGCAAAATCAGCACAATCCCATTCCATCCATGATGTTTAAATTCAAGACAGCCCACAGAAAGACTAGGCCCCATGCACCACTCACTACCCCTGGTCAAGGCCCCAACAACAGGTCAAAAATCGAAAAACACAAAATTTTACAAAAAAAAAAAATCGAAAAACACAGAAAAATCAGCACAATCCCAATTCATCTATGGCCTCCATGATGTTTAAATTCAAGACAACCCACAGAAATACTAGGCCCATGCAAGACTCACTACCCCTGGCATAAATAAAGGTTGAAAAGTAGGCAAAATGGTTGGAGGCCTAACAACAAAGCCTGCATTCAAAATGGCCACTTGCCTGCCAGCACATGGCAAGTGCCTGTAGCTGCACTCAAAATGGCCACCAGCCACATGGCATGTCCCTCCCCATGAACACCCCCAAAAATCGAAAAACACTGCAAAATCAGCACAATCCCATTCCATCCATGATGTTTAAATTCAAGACAGCCCACAGAAAGACTAGGCCCCATGCACCACTCACTACCCCTGGTCAAGGCCCCAACAACAGGTCAAAAATCGAAAAACACAAAATTTTACAAAAAAAAAAAATCGAAAAACACAGAAAAATCAGCACAATCCCAATTCATCTATGGCCTCCATGATGTTTAAATTCAAGACAACCCACAGAAATACTAGGCCCATGCAAGACTCACTACCCCTGGCATAAATAAAGGTTGAAAAGTAGGCAAAATGGTTGGAGGCCTAACAACAAAGCCTGCATTCAAAATGGCCACTTGCCTGCCAGCACATGGCAAGTGCCTGTAGCTGCACTCAAAATGGCCACCAGCCACATGGCATGTCCCTCCCCATGAACACCCCCAAAAATCGAAAAACACTGCAAAATCAGCACAATCCCATTCCATCCATGATGTTTAAATTCAAGACAGCCCACAGAAAGACTAGGCCCCATGCACCACTCACTACCCCTGGTCAAGGCCCCAACAACAGGTCAAAAATCGAAAAACACAAAATTTTACAAAAAAAAAAAATCGAAAAACACAGAAAAATCAGCACAATCCCAATTCATCTATGGCCTCCATGATGTTTAAATTCAAGACAACCCACAGAAATACTAGGCCCATGCAAGACTCACTACCCCTGGCATAAATAAAGGTTGAAAAGTAGGCAAAATGGTTGGAGGCCTAACAACAAAGCCTGCATTCAAAATGGCCACTTGCCTGCCAGCACATGGCAAGTGCCTGTAGCTGCACTCAAAATGGCCACCAGCCACATGGCATGTCCCTCCCCATGAACACCCCCAAAAATCGAAAAACACTGCAAAATCAGCACAATCCCATTCCATCCATGATGTTTAAATTCAAGACAGCCCACAGAAAGACTAGGCCCCATGCACCACTCACTACCCCTGGTCAAGGCCCCAACAACAGGTCAAAAATCGAAAAACACAAAATTTTACAACAAAAAAAAATCGAAAAACACAGAAAAATCAGCACAATCCCAATTCATCTATGGCCTCCATGATGTTTAAATTCAAGACAACCCACAGAAATACTAGGCCCATGCAAGACTCACTACCCCTGGCATAAATAAAGGTTGAAAAGTAGGCAAAATGGTTGGAGGCCTAACAACAAAGCCTGCATTCAAAATGGCCACTTGCCTGCCAGCACATGGCCAGTGCCTGTAGCTGCACTCAAAATGGCCACCAGCCACATGGCATGTCCCTCCCCATGAACACCCCCAAAAATCGAAAAACACTGCAAAATCAGCACAATCCCATTCCATCCATGATGTTTAAATTCAAGACAGCCCACAGAAAGACTAGGCCCCATGCACCACTCACTACCCCTGGTCAAGGCCCCAACAACAGGTCAAAAATCGAAAAACACAAAATTTTACAAAAAAAAAAAATCGAAAAACACAGAAAAATCAGCACAATCCCAATTCATCTATGGCCTCCATGATGTTTAAATTCAAGACAACCCACAGAAAGAATCAGTCCACCCACCACTGAGTACCCCTGGGAAAAGGCCCCAAAACAGCCCAAAAATCGAAAATCCCAAAATTTTAGTTGCAGCAACTGTAATGCCCCAAACAAACTTACTTGTAAAATTTCTAATCCAACAGTGATCCAAAGAAAGTCAAAAAGGCCTCAAATCCAAAGATCCAGCAGCATCCACAAAAGGTAATCCTTCCAGGTCCACATCCGAATGAAAAGTGACCAGGAGATGGACAAAGCACTGGGAGGAGCCTGCTGAACAGGAACAGGAAGTTGAAGACTATGGGGCACTTCCTTCCTCCCACCCCCCTGCCCCCCTCCCCAAAATGGACTCCTCGCTAAAAAAGTGCAGGCAAATGTCAAACTAAGGAGTTATTCACATAAAAATCATCATTTCTAGAAGGTTTATGCTGCTTGCTGGTGGATTTCTTGTGCAGAATTGCAAATTTATATTTTCGCGCGCCGCATCTCAAATCTCGCAATTGCGAAGTACCGCGAGACGTGATCTCGTCGTACTCGCGTTGACAAACTATCGCTGGCAAGCCGCGATGACGTAATCGCGCTCGCCAATTCCCGCGGGATCACACAGCAAGATCCAAAATGGCGCAGCACTCGCAAACTATCGAAAAAAACAACTCGGCAAACGATGATAAACGCCGCGCGCCGCAAAAATTGTATCACCAACGCCGCGCGCCGCCAAAAAAATCCGCTGCGTGCGAATTTGCGGATTTTGCGGGAAATCCGCAAATCTCGCGGATTGCGGATTTCCCGAAAATCCGCAAAATCCGCGAGCGGAACGGATTTTCCGCCCACGCTTATCACTAATCCACTTATTAGATCCTTTAGCTCTCCAGTGGAATCGCGGGCCAAGGGCCTATATTTTTACGGGCCCCCTGTAACCACAACACCTCTGCCTCGTAATCACTAGTGTACACGAACACCGCCCGCCTTTATCAGCCGTTTTGATGGTCAGTGAACTATTTTTTTTTAAAGATTTAACTGCCGTCCACTCGGGCTTGCTCATATTGCTAAACTTGTGTCCGCTCCCGGCCTTCTCCAGGCTGTCAATGTCCTGTAGTATTTTCTCTTCAAACACCTGTACGCCCAGGCCCACTGAGCTACTAGGAGGGCAAAAGGAAGAAGGGCAATGCAAATTGGTAGTGAATACGGAGGGAGGATCACGTTCTTTGTCAGCAAAAAAGGTTTTGAGTTTAATTCTTCTCATTACATCAAAACATTCACTCCTACACTTAAAGCTGTCATGTACAGGTGTAGGTACGAACCCAAGCCCTTTATTAAGGAATCTGCGTTCATCGTCTGTCAACATATAGTCAGAAAAATTCATCACTATGTTGGTCTCTAAAGTAGTCAAAAGTCCAGTGGTTTCTTGCCTCTGATGTGTGTGACCCAGGGGGAGTAGGTTTGCCATGTTTAGTTCAAATTCTGGCGAGCCCTGCCTCTCCCCCTTTGGGTGGCCCCTTCCCCTCTTCCTCGACCTGCCTGGTGCTGTCCTAAAAAAGAATGGAACAATGCACCTAAATCCTCGTCTGATCAATCCTGAGGATTAAATCTCACTCTGCCCTGGTTAAAGGTGGAAGGTTGGGCACTTCTCTTGTCTTCTTCACTACTCGTGTTCTCGAAGGTCCATTTCTGGGGTGTCCTTCTACCCTGTCGTCTTCCACCCCTCTGACCTGCTGGATGGTGAATCTGCTCAGTGTTTGACTGATAATATTTATCCTCTGGTATGGAAAGGCCCACTTGTGTGTATCCCTCCAAATTGCATTGTAATCCCTTAATTTTCTCATTTACCATGTAGGTCTTGTACTCCCCTAAGTCACTTTGAATTTTAGCAAGTTGTTCCTTTGTATCCAGGATGGTGGTGTCAATCCTAATAGCCTCTTCTAACTCGAGAATCTCTTTCAGGAGTTTCTCGCTCAGACGTTTGGCTGTATTAATAATGAGGATAAGCCAGTCCCGAGAGATAGACACAGATAACCGTGTTTTTAAAGGAAAGGGACAGGAACACCTTGAAAGTACAGCAGAGTGTCGCGAGTACTGGAAGTATCCTCACCATTTAGGGAGGCAGGGGATGTTCAAGATGTTTTACCCTTAAGATATAGAGCAGGTTTTTTTGTGCTAAACCCTGGTGTATCAAGCCAATCATGGGCTTCAGCATGGTTTGTGAAGAAGTGTGCTTTTCCATTATGCTGGATTCTGAGATTTGCAAGGAACAGAAGGCTGTATCTCATGTCATTGTCTTGTTGTCTATTTTTTGGTTGCCCAGAAATCTTTCTGCTGTTCCTGTACTTTACGTCTAAAATCTGGGAATAACATGAAGACTTGGTCATTAAACTTTGGAGCATCATGCGCTCTGGCGTGTTGCAGGATTGCAAACCGATCTCTGAAGTGGAACAGTTGGGCGATTATTGCACGTGGCGGTGCTCAAGAGTTTGGCGGAGGGGCTAGGGTTCTGTGGGCACATTTGATTGTAAAGAAATTGGATCATTTTTTAGGGTGCAGTGTGTTCAGGATCCAGTCTTCCAAGAAGAGTTTCATTGACTGTCCTTCTGGTTTTTCGGGGATCCCAATTATGCGCATATTGTTCTTCTTAGAGGGCCCCTCTGTGTCCTCAACCTGCACTTCCAGGCGTGAAGACTTTGACTGGAGCTCTTTCACAATTTTTTTAGGGTGACCATTTCTGATTGTAGGGTTAGCACCTCCCTATCCATGGCAGTGACCCTATCTGATTGTTTTCAGACGTCTACGACATGTGGAGAAGTGTGGCTCACCGGTTAGAGGAGGCAGACCCGGACACAGAGGTCAGAACCGGGACCAGGGTTCAATCCCCGACGTGGCAGGATCTTGAGCTCAAAAATGTCGACGGACTCGATAATTCTCGCCTCGGTGCCTACTCGAATCATGGGTTCACACTCTGCAACTCTGGGCAATAGCTTGCTTAATCTCCACTACGGCCCCACTGAGATGGGATGCCTGGCTTTCACCTTGGGGATGCCCAGTAGGGGTTATCTCGCAGGGAAAAGCCAGGACGGGTTCCCAAAGCAAGCTCCTTGAGACCTTACGGTGAAGGGCACTATATAAGAACGTATGATTTACAATTTACACGGAGTATCCCCATTTCCAGTGCGACTGTGCCAATCTTGGATATAGTAAGGTCCCTAGATTTCGGCCAATAATTCCGCCATTGTGGGGTCCTCATTCTCTGTGGACTGGGCGGCGGGCCACCACTAGCCCCATCCATTTGCATTGGCATGGTGTAATTGTCAATTTTATTAGCCTGCACAGTCTTGCCACCTTTATCTTTGGCCATTTCCCAACAGTGCTAGTGAGCCCCGTGTAGAAGCCCTGATGATACCATGGCCCTGTTAGACCACCAAGATCTGCCTACTTCAAAACTTCAGAATACCACACCTTTTGGTCTCGGCGCTGGGTGTTGGACTAGCGTCCGTTGACCTTAAAACCGGGCCTCCTGTTTCATTTCCAATGAGTCCCCCTGGACGTGTACAGCCTCAAGTGTTGTCTGTTAGTATCCCTGGTATTATGGTCCTGTAGGCTGGGCACTCGCTGGTATCTTGCAAAGTTCCCCCAGCCCCAGCTGGGCCACCCGAGGGCCCCTCTCTTCCACCACCAGCCAACGATCACCCGCCCGTCCATCCAGGAACTCAGCCACCACGCAGATGGGTGCCACTTGAACTAGCTCGGGCCCAGTCTCAGCAGCCGCACTCTCCAGACACGTATGCAGGGTATGCCGCAGCCCCTCTGGGATCCAATAACACGTAGCAGACCCCATCTTTCATCAAATCAATGTACGCACTCCTCACACCTGTACCACAGACCACTGCCTCACCCGCTGCACCCGGTTATGAAGGCCTCCTTCTCTGCAGTGGGAATTCGGGTAGGTCAGCCGCACCAGATCAGCATAACCCCAGGCTCAGCCTGATTGTCATGGCGCCGCCATTACTCACTGTTCGGCACCATTCTGGGCAGTATTCACCTATGACGGCTCGCTGGTCGCCGGCTTTTCTGCACACCAGGCTCCTACTCTGTCACAGTCGTCCGATATTACTTACCTCTCCCAGGGGAGTGGGGTCCTCTGTCCAGCAGCCTGGTTGCCTCCCGGGTTACTCTGGAGCTCGGGCTTCCCAGCCTCACACGTTTCCTCACCCAGGGCACCTCCGCCCTGCTTTGGCACCCAGAGGGAGGGCCCGACACACCCAGCACCTCCGTCACAGGCTGCAACTGCGCAGCAGGCCTCATGATCGCAGTCTCCGCTGCCACCTCCCAGAGCAGCTTCGAGCAGGATTATCGTCTGTAAGGTCTCTCGCAATCCCAAGGCAGTGAGATAGCATCAGATTCAGTCAGGTAATCAATGATAATGCCAGATTTTATATATGTCAGCAGGCGTGCTGGGGCTCCGCGTCGCGTCTAGGTCGCCATCTTGCCTTTCCACGCCCCACGTATAACACTTTTTTATTATAACATTTCATCATGCTTCACAGCAGCCATGCTGCACTGCAACATAGCTTAAAGATACTGGCAAAACCAAAAGTTCTGGCTAAACAATTAGAATGTCTGTCTCAAAGGTGAGACCAATTTGTTATGACAATGCTTGTTATGCCCAGGTAGCTAAATTTTTACTGTTATTTTTACCCTTATAGTAAAAACAAACACTACTCATTCTGTGTCAGGTCTCCCCAACTCGCCAAACCGGCGTGAAAGGGGAGACCTTGCACCCCTTTCAGCATTAAAATTAGTTGGAATTTTTGAAGGCATGACATTTAATAACTTTTCCCCAAAAATGATCTTAAAGCATTAAATGCTCCATGCCTTGCCGTGTGGTACGGACCTACCAAAATGTCACTCTTTTTAGCGATCATTTTCTCTCAGCGGACCTAGTTAATTCACTTTTTGCATAGCACTATGAACGTGCCAGAAAAAAGACACAGTGATTCGATGTACTACCTAATATGAATGTTTGCTGCTAAAGAGAAGGCCAGGCCTATTTCCCGGGCCATGTGAGAAAGGGAGGTCCACACGCGAGCGGGGATGGTGGGCACTTCTGTTTACAGTAGTTCGCTTTCTTCCACCGCTGACTGTGATCATGTAAACACCCACTGTGAGGTCCTGCGCCAAGGGGCGCGCGGGCCGGCATGGCGACGGCATCCGGATGCACGCATTTCTACACACATTTTTCCTTTTCATCTAGCATACATTTTCGCACTAAAAATAACCTCTATTTTAGGGCAAAACCCTAATATTTCTTCACAGTTTTATTCCACACGTAAACTACCACAAATAAAAGGAAGGCAAATGCGTGTCTCCATCGATCTATCGAAAAATCCCCCTTTTGCAAAATCATGCTTGCTTTTTGGTTCATAGAGTCAAAGGGAGCAAAGCAGACACCAAATGCACACATGCGGGGCACACACGTTGCACTTAACGCCTCAGCAGCTGAAGAACGATTGCATTCTTCAAATAACTGCTGGACAGACTGACCTAGTTTGGAAAAAAGTTTTAAGCCGAAGCACGCATTGAGAAAAAAAACATATGACTACGCCACATAATTATTTTTAGCACAGGATACGTTTCTCATTCTCATTACTTTTACACATTACATGGGTTTATGAGGTAATTTCGGCCATTCATGGGAGAATTTAGGTCATTATTTTCCAGAGGAATTGAATGCTATTTCAATCAACTTCAGGGAGAGTTTACTTTAGAAGTACTTTCAGTAGAAAAAGCAAGGTCATTTGTGACAAAAACCGTCAGTCCGAGGGCAGAATAAGCAGATTTAAACACACAATATTCTTTTTTCAACATATGGCTACATCATTGAGCACCATTACCACTATTGGAATGCTGGTAGCTCTATTGAATAACAACAGAGTGCCATGGGGCCATTAATGGATGGCATAGACCTTCTGCGCCAACAATCCATTGTTTGATTGCTGTTATTGCTTATTTATTTTGGAATATTCTAACCTGGATGTGGGATGTTCTAATAGCCTTAACGAAGTTTGGTCTAAGGCTATTCTATCGCCTTATGGCCTGCTATTGAGGGCTATACCAGTTGTTAAAGGCCCTAAACCTGAGTGTCGAGGGCCTTTAACAACCGGTATTGCCTGAGGCAGAAGAGCTATAAGGCTATTGGAACATTCCACCCATTAAGGGTAGAATGTTCTGAATTAAAAAGGAAGAAACATGAAGCTAAACATTGGAATGTTAAAGCTCTCGGCTTATGCCAGCCATTATAATCCGAGAGCTCGTCCATTGTTTTC
>NW_028253301.1:0-81717 GCF_964263255.1 Lissotriton vulgaris | reverse complement strand
AAACCCATCTGATGGCTAGCCATTTCAAAACGTTTGCTCCATAGTGCCTTATTTCATTCAGATTCAGAGGCGTACACATCACTTAAAAAAATCATTTATTATCATTCAAGGTTTTCCCAAATTTCGACTACTACTCCAAATCCCATTTTTCTACCTGTCTTCTCCTCAGAATTACCACTATTACTATGTCCAGCCTATATTTTGAACTCAATATTATGTCCATTCGATATTTTGTAATCGATATTTTGTCTGTTTACCATATTAACATAGTGAAATTTAAAGAAAAGGCAGTGCTTACAGTTGAGTGGGTGTTTTGTGGGTAAGCAGGTGAGGAGAAAAGATGAACAGAAGTATGTGTAGAAGAGAGTGTAAAAAGGGTACTGAAGGGAAATGTGTTGAGGTTTTAGATATGTAGAGGATGGGTTTCAGAAATATATCAGGATAAGAAGAGCTTACGTGTCTTACCAAGAGACTGCAGAAGAAAGTGGTGTAAAGCAGCGACCTGGAGTGAATGAGACACAACATAGACCACTACTCCTTCCACAGAACTTAGTATGGTTCAATTTTTGCCGATAGTCTTTAAATGACTGTATGTGTATGTACGTGCAAGTGTACACTCACACATATATACGTGCATGTGTGTGTGTGGATACAGACAGACATTTAGATAGATAGATAGATAGATAGATAGATAGATAGATAGATAGATAGATAGATAGATAGATAGATAGATAGATAGATAGATAGATAGATAGATAGATAGATAGATAGATAGATAGATAGATAGATAGATAGATAGATAGATAGATAGGAAACACAAGAATGCCAAACATAATTTCACCCCTACAAATGGCATTTATACTCTTTCCCTTACTTCAAAAAGAGCGCGCGGGCCAATAGCTCAATTTTACCATACGCACCTGGGCCCATAAACATTCACACCTTGAACTAGCAGTCCTGCCTGTGATTTACCAACTAATCACCTATCAGTACTTTGCAACCTTTTAGGACTTATACCTGTAAACCATGTTATGTTATGTTATGTTAATGGGTTGCTTATATAGCGCATCGCTACTCCAAGGAGTGTCCCGGCGCTTTCTAACCCGCAACTAAAAAGGAGAAACAGAACATAACATCTTACTGATTATAAAGCCAAGTTTTCAAATCTTTTCTGAAGGCAAAAAGATTGGAGGTACGACGGAGATCAACAGGAAGGGAGTTCCAAAGTTTAGGGGCAAGATGTTTAAAGGAGCGTCCTCCTATCCTGGCCCTCCTGATGGGGGGAACCGTTGCCAGGCCAAGACTTTCCGATCAGAGAGATCTGGTGGGTTTGTAAAAAACGAGCCGTTTTTGAATGTACGAGGCCCCGACCGAATGGAGTGCCTTGTGTGTCAATGTGAGAGCCTTGAAAGTAATCCGCTTCTTGACAGGAAGCCAATGAAGGGAAGAAAGCAGCTCTGATGCCCTGGCTTGCCGAGGTAGGCCAAAAATAGCCCTAGCCGCGGAGTTTTGAACTACCTGAAGTTTATGCAGGAGATAATCAGGTAAACCCAGGTAGAGAACATTCGAGTAGTCAATCCTCGAACAAATCAAAGCTTGTACTGTCAGCTTCCTGTGAACTAGAGGAAGCAGAGGAAGGAATTTTCGCAGCATTTTTAGCAGACCGAAACAGGTGCTGGTAAGACCAGTGATCTGTACTTTCAGCGAAAGGGTGTTGTCGATTTTGATCCCCAAGTTTTTCGCGACCACAGAGGAAGAAGAAGGTGGAGACATGCTCACCGGCCACCATTCTTGCCAAGGCGGATCTGCCTGACAGCCGAAGAAGAGCACCTCAGATTTATCAGGGTTGCACTTGAGGCTGCTTCGCTGAAACCAGTCGAAGACAGCCCCAAGGCAACCACGGATGCTCTCCCCGTCAAACTCCATGCCCTTCTTGCAGGTGAAGAGAAGCTGGGTGTCGTCAGCGTATGATATGATCTGGGCACCCATGGACTCCGCAAGTACCGCCAATGGAGTCATGAAGATGTTAAAAAGGGTCGGGCTCAGCACCGACCCTTGTGGGACTCCGACATCCAGAGGCGGCACCTCTGCGGAGTAAGGAGGGGCCCAGACCACTTGTCGACGACCAGCTAGGTAAGATCTCAACCAGCTAAGCACCGTCCCACGTAGACCAATCTCATGAAGTCTTCTTACTAATCCTTGACACCTTTGCTATAAGTCCTAGGGATGGAAAAGGGAGTTAGAAAAAACAGGCAATATTTAAACACATTTAATTTTCCTGTAATACCCACAGACTCGGGGAAAGTTTAAAAGCTTTATCAATGCAAGATTTTCTGAGTCAAAAAGAAAGAGGCCACAATACTGTGACCATAAATTTTACAAGCAAGAATATAATCAATAGGACATGAAGTTTGTAAGAAATCACAGTAACACCTTTAAACATTGGTACCTGGGAAGGGTGAGAAAGAGAATTAGTACAAGGACATACCACATGGATTATATTTACCTACAATGGTGCAATGACCAAGCCTGGTCACGGGCTGGGGCAAAAGTCCAGGCTCCCGACAAATCAGGTGCCCACGGGACAAGACAGGTGCAGATCAGGACAGGTGACCTCAGCTAAGTGCACTGTGGTCTGTACTATTGCCCTGATTTGTTTTATTTGCATTGTGCTGCTGTCCTGATTGTCCCGTTCAGCCTGCCCCGTGTAATGCCCTGCCCCCGTTCGCCAAAGTGTTGCCCTGTTGGTATTGTGCCCTGTTGGTATTGTCTCTGTTCTGTTCCCTTAGTGCTTCCGTCCCCGCTGCTGCCCACCCCGCTCCCTGCCGCTGCTCCTCCGCGCCCCCCCCCACTCCTGCTGGTTCCCTTGACCCTCCCCACTCGCAACTCTTCTCCTGCCTCCCAGCTGCTCCTCCCTCCCATGGAGTACTTAGGGGAGAGACCGGGTGACGGGGAGCTGTGACACAGTCTGACCTCGTCAGTGCTGGTCGCTCTACCCGCCGCGTGGCCCCTCCAGGAAGTCACCGGTTCCCTGCAGCTGCCGCTCGCATCGCTGCCCTGATTGTGCCCCCACTGTGGTCTGTACTATCGCCCTGATTTGTTTTATTTGTATTGTGCTGCTGTCCTGATTGTCCTGTTCAGCCTGCCCGTGTACTGCCCTGCCCCCGTTCACCGTAGTGTTGCCCTGTTGGTATTGTGCCCTGTTGGTATTGTCTCTGTTCTGTTCCCCTAGCGCTTCCGTCCCCACTGCTGCCCACCCCGCTCCCTGCCGCTGCTCCCCCGCGGCCCCGCCCCCACTCCTGCTGGTTCCCTCGACCCTCCCCACTCGCCACCCCGCTCCCGCCTCCCAGCTGCTCCTCCCTCCCATGGAGTACTTAGGGGAGAGAGCGGGTGATGGGGAGCTATGACCCAGTCTGACCTCGTCAGTGCTGGTCGCTCTACCCACCGCGTGGCCCCTCCAGGAAGTCACTGGTTCCCTGCTGCTGCCTGTGCTGCCACTTTCATTGCTGCCCTGATTGTGTCCCCACTGTGCTGTGGTCTGTACTATCGCCCTGATTAGTTTTAGTTGTATTGTGCTGCTGTCCTGATTGTCCTGTTCAGCCAGCCCCCTGTACTGCCCTGCCCCCGTTCGCCGTAGTGTTGCCCTGTTGGTATTGTGCCCTGTTGGTATTGTCTCTGTTCTGTTCCCCTAGCGCTTCTGTCCCCGCTGCTGCCCACCCCGCTCCCTGCCGCTACTCCCCCGCCCCCACTCCTGCTGGTTCCCCGACCCTCCCCACTCGCCACCCCGCTCCCGCCTCCCAGCTGCTCCTCCCTCCCACGGAGTAATAGGGGAGAGACCGGGCGACGGGGAGCTGTGACCCAGTCTGACCTAGTCAGTGCTGGTAGCTCTACCCGCCGCGTGGCCCCTCCATGAAGTCACTGGTTCCCTGCGGCTGCGCCGCCGCTCGCATCGCTGCCCTGATTGTGCCCCCACTGTGGTCTGTACTATCGCCCTGATTTGTTTTATTTGTATTGTGGTGCTGTCCTGATTGTCCTGTTCAGCCTGCCCCGTGTACTGCCCTGCCCCCATTCGCCGTAGTGTTGCCCTGTTGGAAATCTACGCCCATCAGGATCTTATACCTGAACACTCGCTCACTAGTGAAACACGCCGAGGACATCTTCGTATTACTATCCAACTCTAACCCTGATCTACTTCTGCTTACAGAAACCTGGCTAACATCAGAATCCCTCCCCGATATACTGACTGCCCTTCCCCCCGAATATTACATCCTTCACACCGACCGCCCTGACGACCGGCCTGGTGGTGGGGTGGCAGCCATCATTTCCAAACGTCTGACAGTTACCTCTTCACACTCCCTCCCCCTCTCTGAGGTGGAAAATCTACTCTTTAGTGTGCAAACGGACTCTGGCCCTCTCACTCTTCTTCTCCTATACCGACCCCCTCACTCAATGCCTTCGTTTTCTTCCACTCTACACGAACAACTGTCCTCTGTGCTAACAATGCACTCTTGCTTTGCTATGTTTGGCGACCTGAATTATTGGTTTAATGACACCAACGCTGGCACGCAGGCCACCGAGCTCTTCGATACCCTCACCAACTTGAATCTTACTCAACACGTCTCCCAACCCACCCACATCAAGGGCCATATTTTGGACCAGATTTGGTCCTGCAACCTGGCCTTGTCCCCACCAGACATATCCCCCTGTGTCTGGTCAGACCACCACCTGGTGGACACCATCTTAACAATGGCTGGTCAGATTCCTGCCCCCTTGATGGCCGGCGGCTCGTCACGGAAATGGAGTACCTATGATGCTCAGGGCTTTCTTACTGCCCTTGCCAACTCTCGATTAGACCCCTCTGACGATATCGACAAATTAGAACAAAATTTAGGCTCCTGGCTAGAATCAGCCAGCGACTTAGTCGCCCCATTAGTCAAATTCCCCCGTACCAGGCACCGCAATTCTCACAGGTGGTTCTCAGACGAACTCAAAGCCCACAAACTGAAAACCCGCCAATCGGAACGCACCTGGAGACACAACTATTCCGACGCAGCCAGACAATCCTACCTGTCGGCGCGTAAAGAATACAAGGCAGCCATTAGAACGGCAAAAATAGACCATTTCTCTAAAAGGATCTCATCGGCAGAAAACAAATCCAAGGCGGTATTCAGAGTGCTGAACGAGCTAACCACTGACGATAGAACTCTCCCGACTCAGACCCCCACTCAAAAGGCCTGTGATACTCTAAATTCGTTCTTTCTGGAAAAAATCATTAAAATCAAAACGTCCATTCCTCCCCCTCCCCAGTCATCCCCACCGGATATTTCTACCACCAATCATATGACCTTCTCCTCCTTTCCCGCTCTGGATTCCACCTCCCTAGCGGAACTTGCCACCCGTGTGAAATCAGGTTCCCCCAATGACTGCTGCCCACCATCCGTCATGCGGGATGTATGTCTTAACCTACCCGACGACATCCTAAATTTACTCAACAGATCTCTTCGCTGTGGCATTTTCCCCACCTCCTTCAAGGAGGCCATCTTACTACCCCTCCTAAAAAAACCTGGCGCTGACCCCACCGAGCCGTCGAACTACCGTCCTATTTCCCTCCTCCCCTACCTCTCCAAAATCCTGGAGGCCCATGCTACCAGGTGCCTATCTAACTTCATCGAAACCTCTTGCCATCTGGAGCCTAATCAGGCGGGCTTTCGACCTGCCCACTCCACAGAGGCTGTCATTTTGGCAGTCCTTGACGCACTCAGAAGCAACGCGGACGGCGGACATCACCAGGCCCTTGTCCTGTTGGACTTGTCGGCCGCGTTCGACACGGTGGATCATAACATCCTCCTCCACCGTGTCGAGCAGGCGGGCATCCAAGGCACAGCTTATGAGTGGATCAAGTCCTTCCTTACGGGAAGAACACAGGCAGTTCGTATGGGCCCTTACACTGCCAACAAGACCCCCACTTCCTGCGGTGTTCCCCAGGGCTCTTCCCTTTCCCCGCTCCTTTTCAACTTATACCTCCGGCCTTTGATTCAATCCCTTCTGAAATGGGAAATCATAGTTTTTAATTATGCAGACGACTTGCAACTCATTTTTCCCCTAAATTCTCCCCATGCCACCAAAACATTTCATGAGGCTATGATTCACATCCAGCTCTGGATGAATCAGAATCAACTAAAACTAAACCCCGGCAAGACTGAGCTCCTTCTCCCCGGACTCAGCCATTCCCTCTGGGGCCCACAGTATTGGCCTCCAGAGCTTGGATCCCCTCCCACCCCAGCTAAAGCTGTAAAAAGCCTGGGCATCATCATTGACGCCGAATTGTCTCTCAAAACCCAAGTTGGTGCTGTAGTATCCTCCTGCATGTACCAACTCCGGAGGATTCGCAAAGTTCGTCATCTTCTCCCTTCCGAAGCACTCACCCAAACTGTTATTTCACTTGTGCTTTCCCGGCTGGACTTTTCCAACGCAATCTATCACGGCCTCCCTCAGTTCCTGACCCACCGCCTCCAGGTCGTCCAGAATCAGGCGGCTCGCCTCATCCATGGATCTCCTAGATGGCAATCAGCTAAACCTCTGCTCCGTAGTCTCCATTGGCTCCCGATTGACCAGAGGTCCACTTTCAAGGTGGCCTGTCTCACCTTCAAAGCTCTTCATTGCCCCAGCCCCGGTTTCCTCAAATCCCTTATTCATCCCCACTGTCCGACACGCAACCTCCGATCGGCCCATCGCGATCTGTTGGTCTCCCCCAAAAGCGAAACCAAAAAATTTGGCGGCCGCCGCTTTGCTCACCTGGCCCCCGCACTGTGGAACCGCCTCCCCCTTTCTATCAAATCTTCTTCTTCCCTTCTTAAATTCAGAAAACTGCTAAAGACACACCTTTTCCCCTCTCTCAGTTAGGCCTCCCGTCTCCTGCACTTCCTCCTCACTCACTCTGTCTCTAGCGCCAGGAAGCTTCGGCGATAGTGCGCTTTACAAATGTCACTTAAGATAAGATAAGATAAGATAAGATTGTGCCCTGTTGGTATTGTCTCTGTTCTGTTCCACCTAGCGCTTCCGTCCCCGCTGCTGCCCACCCCGCTCCCTGCCGCTGCTCCCCCACAGCCCGCCCCCACTCCTGCTGGTTCCCTCGACCCTCCCCACTCCCCACTCCCCACTCCGCACCCCTCTCCCGCCTCCCAGTTGCTCCTCCCTCGCACTGCCCCTCCCACTACCTCATTTATGGCAGAGTCCACGCGTAGCGTGCACGCGCAGCGGGCGCACCAATTGCTCGCCGAAGGCGTGCCAAAGGTAAGCCCGTCTGCGCCCGTCCACGCCTGGACCGCGCCCAGTGCCAGGACCCCTGGCCCCCACCGATGCAAGGCGACCCGACAGACCTACGACGCCACTGCCCTCAACGCACTCAATGCCGGCCGGAACCCTACCTGCTGCCGGGCGGCCCCGAAACACATTCGCGGACCCTTCACCTGCAGAACCTGCAAGTTCACCTGCCTCCGAACCTGCACAACGCACCCGCTAAGCCAAGCACCAGCAGCAACCTGAAGTGCATCCTGCTCAACACCCGCTCCGTCCACAGACACGCCGTGGAACTCTGTAAAATCCTCGACACAACATCACCAGACATCGCCTTCCTCACGGAAACCTGGATGAACGCCTTCTCAACCCCCGACATCGCCATCGCCATCCCGGATGGGTACAAGATCATCAGGAGGGACCGTGTCAACCAGACCGGAGGAGGCATCGCCATCGTCCACAAGAACACCATCCGCATCACAACCGACTCCACCGAGCACCTCCACTTCCAGATTTACACCAACCCAAAGACGACCCTCAGAGGCACCCTCATCTACAGACCCCCGGGACCACGCACACAATTCAGCGAAGACATCACAGACTTCATCAGCCCACACGCCCTCCCCTCCGCCGACTACATCCTCCTAGGGGACCTCAACTTCCACCTGGAGAACAACAAGGACTGCAACACCACCGCACTGCTGGACAACCTCGCCAACCTTGGACTCAAGCAACTGGTCAACACCCCCACCCACTACGCCGGCCACGCGCTTGATCCCGTCTTCTCATCCAGCAAGTACATCACCTTCAGCCACTCCACCGAACTCCACTGGACCGACCACAGGTGCGTCCACTTCAGCTTCAGAAAAACCACAACCCACCACCACCAGCAAGAGCTGGAGCAAGATCACCGCCGACCAGCTCACCACCTCCCTCAGCCAGAACCCACCTGCCAGCACAATGGACCCCAACGAAGCAGCCCGCAACTTCACCCAGTGGCTGACTGCCTGCGCCGACGACCTCGCACCACTGAAGAACCCTCCCAGCAGACCCAGAAGCAAGAAGGCCCCCTGGTTCACCGACGAACTCAAGGACTCCAAGAAGACCTGCCGCACCCTCGAGAAAGCCTGGCTCCTCGACCAGACTACTGACAACATGACCGCCCTCAAACACGCCACCCGCAAGCACCACCAGCTCATCCGCACCACCAAGAAGAAATCACTGAAGGAGCGACTGGACAACAACGCCCACGACAGCAAGGAACTTTTCAGCATCGTCAAGGAGTTCTCCAACCCCAGCACTCCTTCACAAGATCTCTGCGACTCTCTCGCCTCGTTCTTCCACCGCAAGATTGCCGACATCCACAACAGTTTCGGCACTCCATCCACGCACCCAACCGTCTAACCAATGCACCCCACCGCCACCCTCCGCACCTGGACCACAGTGACCACCGAAGACACAGCCCGCACGATGAACACCATCCACTCCGGATCTCCAACCGACCCCTGCCCCCACCATGTCTTCAACAAGGCCAACTCCACCATCGCACCCCAACTCCGGGACGTCATCAACACCTCCTTCAACACCGCCACCTTCCCGGAGAGCTGGAAGCATGCCGAGCTCAGCGCCCTACTGAAGAAACCAACAGCGGACCCCACCGACCTCAAAAACGTCCGCCCCATCTCGCTCCTCCCTTCTCCTGCCAAAGTCATCGAGAAGATCGTCAACAGACAGGTTGTCGCCTTCCTCGAGACGAACGGATCCCTCGACCCCTCGCAGTCCAGTTTCAGAGCCAACCACAGCACCGAGACCGCCTTCATGGCAGCCACCGACGACATCCGAGCCCTGCTCGACAACGGGGAAACAGCGGCACTCATCCTCCTGGACCTCTCTGCAGCGTTCGACACTGTCTGCCACCGCACCCTAGTCCAACGCCTCAGCAACATCGGCATCCAAGAGAAGGCACTGGAGTGGATCATCTCGTTCCTGGCCGGAAGAACACAGAGAGTCCGCCTCCTCCGTTTCGATCCGAGGCCACCGAAGTCATCTGCGGCGTCCCGCAAGGATCATCACTCATCCCCACCCTCTGCAACGTCTACATGAGACCTCTTGCCGCCATTGCACGCCGACACAACCTCAACATCATTTCCTACGCCGACGACACCCAGCTGATCCTCTCCCTCACCAGTGACCCTGACACCGCCAGAACTAGCCTTCACGAAGGGATGAAAGCTTTCACTGAGTGGATGAAGAACATTCGCCTGAAACTGAACTCAGACAAGACAGAAGTCCTCATCCTGGGACCATCGCCCTCCACCTGGGACGACTCCTGGTGGCCCCCAGCCCTGGGCACCGCTCACAGGCCAACAGACCATGCACGCAACCTGGGCTTCATCCTAGACTCCTCCCTCTCGATGACCAGACAAGTCAACGCCGTCTCCTCATCATGCTTTCACACCCTTTGCATGCTTCGCAAGATCTTCTGATGGATCCCGACCGAAACCAGGAAGACGGTCACCCAGGCCCTCGTCACCAGCTGACTGGACTATGGAAATACCCTCTACGCCGGAACCACAGCCAAGCTACAGAAAAGACTCCAACGCATCCAGAACGCCTCCACCCGACTCATCCTGGACATCCCCCGACGCAGCCACATCTCCTGCCACCTGAGGGACCTGCACTGGCTCCCCGTCAACAAGAGGATCACGTTCAGGCTCCTCACCTATGCACACAAGTCTCTTCATGACCTGGGCCCCAAGTACCTCAACGACCGCCTGACCTTCTACATGCCCACCCGCCAGGTACGGTCTACTAGCCTCGCCCTCGCCGCCGTACCACGCATCCAAAGAGCCACCGCCGGAGGCAGATCCTTCTCCTACCTGGCGGCCAAGACATGGAACTCCCTCCCCATCCATCTTCGTCTGACCCAAGTACCCCCACCAAGTACCCCCACAAACAATTCTGATTATAAACCAATAAAGGTAGACAAAATAAACAATGTCTTCAAAAAAGTAACTTAGAGCGTGCATTGGATATCTGCTTCCTAGCAAGCAGCTTGTGAGTCACAGCAATATTACAATGATTCATAATGTGAGGCCAAAAGAAGAAAAACGAATGTTCGATTAATTAAAATTTACTTCAGAAATTTCAGAACCCTCCTCTCTGTGCACAGCATAAACGGCATCCTTCACATTTTAAACGGTTTCCGCTTGTCTTAGCCATCTGTGTATCTTAATTAATGGTTTTCTTCAAGATTTGTTAACTTTTGTTGGACCCTTGTTAATTATTCAGAGAAGGAATGTTGTCAGACCTCGGGATAAATGAAAGTTTTATTGTGACATTAGCATTTTCTGATTTGCAGCTACTGCATTTCGGTTATTTTAGGGCATTATTGCAGCATGATTTCTTCGCAGCAGATAATTTCACGGCCACGAGGTTCTATTGAACAGAAAAACCTCCAGGTCCTTAGCAATCGAAACTGGAGATACTCAGGAGCATATTATCAAGAACGACGTTAAAATATTGCCGGTGCCGCTAAAGTGGCGATAATGAGCTTGATAATAGGCCCTGGAAAATTCGAATAGAAGCCCATGTTCACACCAGAACATGGACTTCTATTGGAATTCTCAAGGGCATATTATCAAGCCCATTATTGCTGCATTAGCTGCAGTTTTCTGCTGCTAAACTGGCAATCATTTTTAACGCTGTTCTTGATAATATGCCCCTTCGTCCGTGAAAGAAAGTGGGTGTCACGTGGGACTTCTTGACAAATTGGGTAGATGCGCCCTAGTTGTCATTACTTAATTCGAGGGAGTTGTGTGAGGCATGTCTACGTAAAGATCAACAAAGTTGTAAAAATGACAATGAAACATAATGTCAAGCCAATGCTGTGGATCCACTATATTGCTGCAAGAGGGCCACTGGCTCAGTCCTAATCATGAAGATTTTGAAATGCACTTTCAGTAATAGGTCACTTGCAACGTTTATGAACAGGAAAAAAGCATTGAGAACGGGCGGAACAAGCAGTTCCGCATGATCGCAAAACTTAGCGCGACTACGCAAATTCCACCCACCTCTAGTCACCATGTCAAATGATATTTAGCAATTTGCAAGGCAGTTCCATCTTATATCTACAAAGCTGACCAGACCTCCACTGTCAATTAGCGCCCTGTGCATCTTTATAGCTTCAAGAAACCAGTTGACAATCTTTCAGGAGCGGCCCACGCAGGTAAGAGAGGTGAGGCGGGTGGGGGTGGATTGGACAATGACCACAAGGGAAAATTAAATAAATAATACATTTTCCCTTGTCGCCATCTGCTGAATTCCCCCCACCACCACCTCACCGCTCTTACCTGCATCGGCTGGTCTTGCAATCTTTCCCTCCTCAATGGAGAGTCTGGGATAGCAAAAACCTCTGCCTCGGTGCAAAGGCTCTGGAAAACACTTACCCCCACATGCATCAATCTAGGATTTTGCATTTCTTAAATAGCGAAAATTAAGGAATCGCTATTTAGGAAATGCAAAATGCTATGCATCAAGAAATCCTAAAAGTTTTTAGGATTTCTTAATTTTCGGAAATTGCGATTCCTTAATTGCGAAGTGCAATTAAGGAATGGCATTACATTGATTCCTATGGGCCTAGAGGCCCATAGGAATCAATGTCGTCAATTGGAAGGCAGTAGCAAATTGCGAGTGGCACTTAGAAAATGTCATGGGTGCAGGGGGGGGTCCAAAGGACCCCCCCTGCACCCCTGAAATGCAATTGAAAGTGCATGTTTCACACACACACATGTCCTAAGGACATGTGTTTCTGTAACTGGACAGTTTAAAAAATGCATTTTCAAGCATTTTTAAACAATTTTGCAAATTACCACGAGGTTGAACCTCGTGGTAATTTGCACTTCCAATTTGAATAATCGCAATTTTTTTTTTAATGATGCATTGCTTTTAAGGAATCGCAAATTTGCAATTCCTTAAAAGCAATCGCATTTTTGGAATTCGGTAAAAATACCGAATTACTCAAAAATGCTTCATGCATCCCAAAAAGCACTTTTGCATTCGCAAACGGCCGATTTTAAGGAATCGCACCGTTTGCGAATGTAAAAGTGCTTGATGCATGTGGGCCTTAGTGCAATCTTCTGCTGTGAAACTATGGGACATATTTTCTGGATTTGTGGAGCAGAGAAGTGCAGCACTTTATCTTGCTGTGCTGACCATCATTCATACAATACGGTGCAATCCTGTTCTTCCCCCTTTGCTGGTGCCATTTCTGCACCCCAGAGACAGCGCAAGGGTGCTTGCATTACAGACAGGATTGTTTTTCTTGCACAAAAGCAAACCATAGAGGCGTTTTCCTCTTTCTGTATGTACTGCAGGAATATTTTGATGCATCACCAGGTGTACAAGGTCTGGTAAATCTGGGAATGTGTAAGAAAAAAAGGGAGTTGCGAGGGAACGCCCACCACAGCGCCCATGTAACCCCTCCCTTGCGCAGGGTAAGGTAACAAAGAGATTTATGCTGCCTTGCATTACTCCATATTTGTGAAGCCATTCAAAGCCACACAAAGTGGCCTTGCATGGCTTCATAAATATGACTGAGAGGTTTGCGTCATTCATGTACCATGTTGCATGGAGCAAGCATGACGCAAAGCCGAGATGAACCAAATAGCAGAGTAGAAAGATGTGGAAGATGATTGACAGCAGTCCTCTTCCTTGAATGTAAATGATTGACAGCAGTCCTCTTCCTTGAATGTAAATGTCACTTTTACATTGAAGTAAATGTTTGCTATGTTTTATGGGGACCTCTAAATGAGGAGCATAGGTAATGTTTAAGAAGCATTTTACGTAACTTCACACACACTAATGTTTGAAAAGGGATTTTGCGGCAATGATAGCGATTCATTGTGGAGAACATACAATTTAATAAAAGGTTAAGACAGAGGAACTTCAGTGATCACTGAGCCTATGGACGTGAATTCAATTCACACAGAGTCTGGCATGCCAGCCACTCCCCTGGGTCCTCCTTGGCATCCCAAAAATTACACATTATGTAGACAACAGGAGGGTTCAGACTGAAGGGGTCAGAGGAGCTACCTCACTGAGAATAAGGGTAGGGTATACCAAGAGGATTCTTCCTCAATCCACATGTATCCAGTCTGACTGTAACTATTGCTTATTACCTGCCCACTGCATTTAGGACACTCCTAATATGTCTGCAGTACTTACTGAGCAAAACTTTCATTAAAGCCACAAAAGCCATTGTTTTGGGTAACTTTAAAAAGATTGGGCAGAAAATTCTTCAATAGCAGAGCAGAGCATGCTCTCCTTTCTAGAAGATGCTGTCCCTTGGTTTACTGAACTGGTGGTAGGTCTCAACAAGGCAGGACATATATTTGACTTTATTCTTGAGTATTGATTATTTAGTCAATATTATCAAGGACATGACTTGCAATGTGTAATTTCAGCTACTGAAACAGTATCAGCAATAACTGATGGATGATTACAAAGAGCAGCCCCCTGTATCTGAGAAAGAGTGGACACACCAAGCAAGCACGGCTGAATTTGATAATATTCAAGTACATTACATACTGAAGTTGCGAATCCACTTACATGCTATCAATGACTAGAAGGAGGAGCAGATATACAATCAGTCATTGATTTCCACTTGTTGCCATATATAATCCGAAGACCCATAATAATTGGTTGGTTTGCAAACAGCCCCTAAATATTGAACACAAAATCTAAGTTTTATATTCACAAGAACTTGTGATAACTACCACAGGAGAAGCGTAACACAATTTTCAACATCGCAGCCTATTGCGGGAAATTAACCCTGTGTCAAAGTGGAATTCACAATGCGGGGGTAGCAAGCGATAGACACCAGAAAACTTGTCAGATGTCCGTGTAAAAATTAACGCCATGCCGCAAAAATGCGATACACGAAAGATAAAAAAACATGCAATAAGGCCAACCGTGGTATAATAAGTAGCGAAAAACAGCCACAGGCCTGCAAATCCCACGCGTCTGGCGGGACAATGCACCATAAAAACCACTAAAAAAACACACAAGAAACAAGCCAAAGCACATAGCAACATGGATGCTCCCTGACCCAGTGCTGAGGCCAACTCGAACCCCACAACCCCCAATCAATCAATCAATCATTACATTTCTAAAGCGTGCTACATACCTGTGAGGGTCTCAAGGCACTGCGGGGTGAGGGTGGCGCTACTGATCGAAGAGCCAGGTCTTGAGGAGTCTTCTGCAGGCCAGTAAGTCCTGAGTCTGTTGTAGGTTGGTTGGGAGAGTGTTCCAGGTCTTGGCGGCGAAGTAGGAGAAGGATCTTCCGCCGGCTGTGGTTTTCCGGATACGAGGGACTGAGGCGAGGGCGAGGTTGGCTGAGCGAAGGCTTCAGGTGGGGGTGAGGAAGCTGAGTAGGTTGTTGAGGTAGGCAGGTCCGGTGTTGTGAAGTGCTTTGTGTGCGTGGATGAGGAGCTTGAATGTGATCCTCTTGTTAACGGGGAGCCAGTGCAGGCCTCTCAGGTGAGCTGTGATGTTGCTGCGGCGGGGAACGTTGAGGATTAGTCGAGCCGAGACGTTCTGGACTCATTGTAGTCATCTCAGGAGCTTGTTTGTTGTTCCTGACTAGAGGGCGTTCCCGTAGTCGAGTCGGCTTGTGACAAGGGCCTGGGTGACGGTCTTTCTCGTGTCGATAGGGATCCATTTGAAGGTTCTGCGGAGCATTCGGAGGGTGTTGAAGCAGGATGCGGAGACAGCGTTTACACACCGGTCATGGAGAGGGTGGGGTCGAAAATGACCCGCAGGTTACGTGTGTGGTCCGTGGGTTCCGGGGCTGTGCCTAGCGATGTGGGCCACAAGGAGTCCTCCCAAGCTGATGGGGCGGGTCCGAGGATGAGGACCTCTGGCTTGTCTGAGTTCAGTTTTAGTCTGCTGTCCTTCATCCAGTCGGCTACAGTCCTCATTCCTCTGTGGAGGTTGGCTTTGGCGGTGTGGGGGTCTTCGGTGAGGGATATGATTAGCTGGGTGTCGTCAGCGTAGGACACAGCTTTCCAAACTGTGTGGCGTGACACGTTACTGTGTCGCGCCCCACACATAGGTGTGTCGCGGGATGCGACGCAATAACGTAGGCCAGCCGGCCGATATTAGGCCGGGGAATGCGAGCCCCCTCACTCACAGCTGCGGAGTGAAGCCTCGTGATCTGGAGATCGAACCCGGGCTATTTCTGATGCATCCATGTGACAACCTTGTGGCCTCTCAGCACCTTAAGTACCCCAACCCCACCCCAGACGAGCAAAAACATAGAAACTCGGTTCTGGTGGAGCTCAGACATCTGCCCATCAATGATGAGTCCCCCGGTTGGCCAGATGGGGTGGGGGCCGGTTTTTGAGAGGGGGCCGGTTTTGCTGGGGCAAAGGTGGAAGAAGCGTACTTAGACAGGGAGCGCAGGGCAAGCTGGAGGAGAGTCGGGAGTAGCTGAGGGGAGTAGATAGCCTCCAGCTGTGATTAATACTGTGAGAGAAAATAGATTCTGTGGTAAGCAAAGTGGGTTGCTGAACTGTTCCTTAGGAAAGGAATTACGTGTATCTGGCTTGGCCGGAGGTGTAGATATGACACCTTTGGGCATCCATTTTGTTGGATGTATTTGCCTCACACACCCATATGGGTGTCATGCTTCATCATAGGCGTTGCTCCTCGTCGGGAAGGCGGTGCAATCCCCGACGGGCTCACCTCTGAGAGAGGCTCTTTGGCGGAGATCTTTTGAATCCAACTACCTTATGGTGAAGTGCGGGTGTGCGGGTGAAGTAGCAAGTAGCCTAGGGAAGTGATTTAAAATGTAATGGGGGGTACCGGAAACTACTTTATTCTGGGGGTCCCCCACTGCAAATAAAAACGTGAATCTAACTCGCTAGGTGCCAATCAATTAGGTATAGTGGCCCTAGATGAGATTAGGAAAGGAATTGGTCAACATGTTTCTCGCGTTTGGCTATTGCCCGTGATTCATCAGGACCTATAAAGGATAAAAACTACATTCATTCAACAACATGCTAGTGTCATGTGTACAATACCAGTAGTGTGGGTGTTGGTTACCTCTGTGGCTTTTTCCTATGCCTAAATAGGGAATAAGAATACAGGGTTAATAGCATTTAGGATACGCCAGAAAACAAACATGGTCAGGGCCAAGAAATAAACACAGTGTGTCATGCTAGTGATCGTGAATTTCAACTAGCACCAGAACAACGTGACTGTGTTGTAGCAACGTGCAGTGTAACCGTCACACAAACACTATGTACGTGAAAAGAGTGCTTCATAATAAAAACAATGGTGTAAAAACAGCAGCAGTCTCACAGGAGAAACATTTTACTTCTTCTTTTGTGGCCAGATGATGTTTAAAGTGCTCACACAATGTGCATAATGACATTACAGAGAACCGCCTGACTCACCTAATGGTCAGGGATTAAATGCCACATGAACGTTCGGCGGGTTGGTACATCAGGGTTGAACCTTCAGGTATGGCTGAGGGGAGACGTGTATATCGTCAGATAGAGGCTTAAATTAGAGTAGTCAGAGCCCTCTGAAAGATCGGGATCAATCATGGCTGAGAAGAGTTACTGGGATCCCGAAGTATACTTCAGGGGTACACCTTACCTCATACTTCCCGTGTCCTCGCAGATTCACCTACCCATCGCCGCCGAGCTCGGATAGATAGTGGAGCTCGGCGGCGCTCGCCATTTCTAGACGTGAGCGTCAGAATACGGCGCCCGTTCCCGCCCCCTACGTTGGGTCAGGTGGTTCGCCTGGTTATTACGGCGGCCATTACGGAATGGGTTGTTGAGAGTTAGCGTGAGGCTTAGTTAGATATAGACAGTTAAGATGTATTCGTATTATTCTGAGGGGGTGATCTGCCGTACAGTTATAACTGAAACCAATACGTCAGTACCAAATAAGGTTGCAATATAGTGATTGCGAGTTGGATATACATTGTATGGAGGGAGCGAGTCGGGAATAGTAGCAAACACAGAGTACAGGTCTCAGTTCCTTATATTAAATTTCAGTGTGGAATGCATAAAACAAGGGGTGGGAAGACCATATCAGTGAGTTATAGTGGCTAGTCTAAAGAGAGTGCCACGGAATGTCCTCATTGAGGCCTCGACTGTCAGAAGATAGTCGGTGGACCCACCTTTGTTCTTTCCGAAACAAGGCTTGTTTTGGGCAATTGGGGCTAGATTCTAACACAAGCCATTTCAGTGAGTCTGCAGTGTGATTAGACTCCACATAATGTTTACACATCTTGGTGTGTGTCTTCTTACAGCGAAAATTGCTGCGATGCTCTATAATGCGGGTTTTAATTGGACGTGTCGTCATTCCAATATATTGCAATCCGCATGGGCATGTCAACATGTAGATACAGTGGGAGGTGTTGCAATTAGTATGTCCCCTGAGTTCCCAGTTGAAGGTGTCAGTGAGTTGTATCGTTTTGTGTATGGCTGTATAGGCACACACCCCACAGGAGCCACATGGATAATGACCCTTGACAGGAGGTAAGTGCCACAATGTCTGTTGAACACCCTTCTTGGTTGCTTTGGGTCTTGTGCTAATCAAGATGTCTTTTAAATTCTGGGATCTTTTGAACGCAAACCTCGGTTGTTCTAAGCTAAGGTTGCCTGTATTCAAAATGCCCCAGTGGCGTTTGATCACATTTTTGATTTTGTTTGACACGGGGGTAAAAGTTGTGACACAGGTAATGGGTGGGTTCTCGACCGGTATCACCTCCCGTTGTTCGAGCAGAGCCTCTCGGTGATTGTTTCTGGCTCGTTTTTGTGCTTTAGAGACCTCTCTCCTCGGGTAACCCCTGTCCAGTAGATTCCTGGACAGGATTGATGATTCTTTCTTGTAATCAGTTAGATCACTACAATTTCGCCGGATCCGGAGGAATTGTCCAAAGGGGAGGTTGGAACGTAAGGCCTTTGGGTGATGGCTCGTGTAATGGAGCAGGCTATTCCGGTCGGTAGGCTTTCTATACATGGTGGTACCCTCTTTCAGTTTTATAGTTAAATCAAGAAAGGCAATTTCCGTTGGTGATGCAGACATTGTGAAGGGCAGGTAGGGGTTGAGAGTGTTCACCCAATTGAAAAAGGCCTCATGTGAGGTCGGTGGTCCAGTCCACAAGATCAGAATATCATCTATAAATCGCCTCAACATCTTGATGTTATCAAGGAAGGGATTGGACTGATGATGTATATGTCTGTCTTCAAATTCAGCCATGTATAGGCATGCCACTGAAGGAGCAAAAGTACTGCCCATCGATGTACCTTGGGTTTGATGGTAATAGTTCCCCTTGAATTCGAAGTAATTCTCCGTTAGTGCTAAAGTGGCACACTCCATAATGAATGCAGGTGGGGTGGTTGAGCTCCAGGTTTCAAGCCCAAGTCTTTCCTCTATTACTTCTAGTGTGGCCCTCTGAGGAATATTTGTATAGAGGGCCTCCACATCGAGAGTAATTAAGAGATTGATCTGCCCGGTGTCATGGATAGTGTCCAGTAAGCGCAAGACATCAGACGTGTCTTGGATGAACGAGGGGATGCGTCTTACTAGAGGTTGCAGGAAATGATCACAAAATTGTGAAAGTGGTTCCAAGACGGAGTCAATCCCCGAGACGATCGGTCGCCCTGGTACCGGTCTGGTTTCTTTATGGATCTTGGGAAGAATGTAAAAGTAGGGGACCCTGGGCTCTTTTTTCATCAGGAAGTCCGCCTCTTTTTTACTGATCCACTGTTCACATTCTGCACTGTCCACCAGGCCAGTAATTATGGTCTGTAGACGTGCTGTCGGGTCACAAGGGATTGGTGTATTGTAGCGTCTATCGTTTAGTTGCCTTGTGCATTCCAGGTCATAGTCCACAGTGTTCATGAGAACTGTAGCGCCACCCTTGTCCGCCTGTTTGATGGTAATCAGGGGATCTTCAGCAAGTGATTTGAGAATATTTATCTCATTTTGAGAGATATTGCAATGCTTTACCTGCTGATCTAGTGTTTTGATGTCTTTTAGTACGGCTTGCTCGTAGGTAAGGACTTCATTCGGAATCATCCCATTGTGGGGTGTAAAGGTTGAAGGATTGTGAAGGCCAGAATCTTCCATTCGATCACTAGGCCTCCCCTCAAAAAAGGCTTTCAATCTGATTTTTTGGAAAAATGATTGAATTTCCCGAGTTTGTTGGAAGAGGTCAGTTTTTGGAGTTGGTACAAAGCCCAATCCCTTTTGTAAAACTTGCTCCTCTCTCTCTCTGTCAAGAGTCGGTCTGATAAGTTCACCACCAGACTCATCTTTGTCCCGACCAGTTCGTATAGATTCTGTGTCAGGCAAAGTCAGCAGCATCTGAGTCTCTGCAGAGCTTCCTGGGACGAGGGAAGGCAGCGCCGTGCCCTGTCTGTGGAGCCAGAACCTCGCGTTATGTTATAATCAGGCGGGCAACAAGAGCTAAATTTCGGGGATGGGGGGGGCTGGAAAATATTTCGAGGGGGGGGCCACTAATTCTTCCAACCACGGACAGAGTGGCTGTAAGAAGGGGTGAACACACAACAAAAGCCTCATTTATAACTAAATGGTCTTTTACAGACCTGTTAAGTACTGGGGTACAGCAGCAATTTGATGCTCGCCAGCCCGCAAAGCTGTGTCAGCCCGGGCTGACACACACAACATGGGGGGGGGGGGGCGGCTGAAGCCCCGTAAGCCCAATGGGTTTTGGGCGCCTGGTTCTGATGCATGTGCTTTGTCTGTAATGCGTTCGATAATTCATCGGCCTCTTGGCACTATCATTTCTCACTGTCAAAACCGATGTCTGTATTTTGAATGAGGCTCCGAAAAGACCTTTCCACTTACCAGTCTGAGAGTTCAATCACTGAGTAATTCCAATGGGGGGGTGCATTGTGAGGGGGCATCTGTGTGCTTGGTGGTCGATCAAGGGGGGTCTCCATGCTTCATTGATGAGCGTCTCTGTGTCTTTGGTTGATCAGGCCCCATGGTGCACCCTCGCCCAGGATGAGTGCATGCACTGACTGTCTTTAAGCGGACACTGTCACTTATCATTTGTAAATGTGGCCCGATAAAAGTGACGTCCAAGCTGCTACACCTACTACTTTGGACTTTCCCTCCTCTCAGATGATAGACTTTGCTGTTTTACACACTCAAGGTTTCAGAAAGAGAATCCAGTCATTCTGAGAGGGAGTGTTCACTTGAAAAATGATTCATCTAGCCCTCCCCCGCGGCTTCCCCCCACAAATCTTACAATAAAAGCAAATGCGATTATTTTAGGTCTGGGCATTCTTGTAATCAGCTTGCCTTTAAAACTGCTCGCCGGATAAAGCAGCTGTTGCAGGGGTGTGTGCACTTTGCAGGTCATGATTTTTGATGACAGCAGGTTATCTGGTTCGGATAGTACACCTGCAGAAGAGTCTGTAACCTGCAATATACTGAATTCACACCTCTTTAAAATGTCTCTCTTGGTTCGCGCACCTGCTGCTGAGAATTGAGCGCAAATTGCAGTTACAGTATCAAAACCTATTGACGTAGCTCATCAATTTGGGGAACTTGCTCCAAAGATGAGCAACCTGCAGGCTACTTTAAACACTTGCTGGGCCTGTTTTCGTTTTTTCATCCTTCCAAAGCTCATAGCATATTTCACTGCTTTGAGGAGTAAAAGGTCACATATGAGCACCAGCTGACCATTCACTTTCTCTGATGTACTAGACAAGCTATTACGTTTTATTACGTTAGGTGCATTTGCATTGTTTTTCAACAGGCTTTGACTAGTGTGTATTTTAGGTGATCAGCCGGTCTGTCTCTATATTAAAGGCATTACTGGTTGCATTGTAGCTATCAAAACTCAATGACATCATTAGTATAGCGCTCCATAGCACCATTTAGCCTGGTTTGTGGTGTAGGAAAGCAATCAAATATGGCCAGCTCAGTGGGTTGAATACTTGCTGCAGAGATCCGAGCAGCCTAATGGTCACAGTGTTTGATCCTGTTTGAATACACCCCGCCTTTCAGGCACAAGACTTAGGTCACAAACGTGGCCAATATCTAATCTGCCTCATTACAAGTGCATGCATAGCTTCCAAGGTCTTTGTCTGATGTGCTGCTTCGGGCCAGGTTTTTTTTTCTTGAAACCTGGGACTTGTAGTCCAGTTTTGCAATGGAATAAACAAAACTACAAGATTCGGAATACAAATAAGAAACTTGGACTGGAGCAGCACATCAGGCATGGACCCGGGGAACTCAACAGGGCTGTAAGTGAATTATATCCTATGACACTTGTAATAAGAGAGATGAGATCTGCCAAGTTTGATGCAGCAATCCTCAAACCAAACTCTGTGGGGTAGTGTGTGTGGGGGTTGTGTGTGGGGTGTGTGGGGTGCCTGTGGGGGTGTGTGTGGAGTTTGTGTGTGTGTGGAGTGTGTGTGTGGAGTTTGTGTGTGTGTGTGGAGTGTGTGTGTGTAGTTTGGGGTTGTGTGTGTGAAGTTTGGGGTTGTGTGTGTGGAGTGTGGGGTTGTGTGTGTGGAGTGTGGGGTTGTGCGTGTGTTTGTGGGGTTGTGCGTGGGGTTGTGTGTGTGTGTGGGGTTGTGTGTGTGACAGTAATACTAAAAGCATCTCTGGGTCCGGCTAGACCTAAAAACAGATGTGAGGGGATTAACCAAGTTAGGTAGTATGCAAGTGACATCATGGTGCATGACATCCCATGAAGTAACAGCACAGCTTGTGACATCACAGGTGGCATTACAGAAAATGATTACATTCTTCTTTCATGCACAAACCTAACCTTGCTTACACTCAGTTTTGCAAGTCACTGGCTTTGTTAGACCAGATTAACAATTGCTTTATTAACCTTCCTGCTTTCTCAAATTTGCTTGGAAATGCACCATTTGCCCACTTCTTTTTCAAAAAGTAGTGGGTACAGGTGGTTTGTTCGCGCTCGTTCACGTTACCGTGTCCCTGACATTTTTTTCACAAAAAGGTGTATCACCAACATGGAAAGTTTGGAAAGCTGTGGCGTAGGAGATGATGTTGAGGTTATGTTGTCGTGCGACGTGGGTGAGAGGAGCCATGTAGATATTGAACAGCGTTGGGCTGAGGAAGGATACCTGGGGCCGCAGTAGATGATCTCGGTGGTTTTTGAGCGAAAGGGTGGGAGGTGGACGCTCTGGGTTCTGCCGGAGAAGAAGGATGTGGTCCAGGCCAGGGCCTTCTCTTGAATCCCGGCGTCCTGGAGGTGTGTTGATAGGGTGCGGTGGCAGACTGTGTCAAAGGCTGCTGATAGGTCCAGGAGGATGAGGGGGCCTGTTTCTCCTTTGTCCATCAAGGTCCTGATGATGTCAGTGGCGGTGATGAGGGTGGTCTTGGTACTGTGGTTGCTGCGAAAACCGGATTTGGAGGGGTCCAGGATATTCTTGTCTTCAAGGTAGCGGGTTAACTGTTTGTTGACGATCTTCTCTATTACTTTCGCCAGTAATGGGAGCAGGAAGATGGGTCGGAAGTTCTTGAGGTCCTTGGGGTCCGCTTTGGGCTTCTTCAGAAGGGCGTTGATCTCCGCATGCTTCCAGATTTCCAGGAAGGGGGCTGTCTCCAAGGAGCAGTTGATGGTTTTCCGGAGGTGGGGTGCGATGGTAGTGCTGTCCGTGTTGAAGACGTGGTGAGGGCAGGGGTCCGATGGGGATCTGGAGTGGATGGAGTTCATGGTTTTGGCGGTGTCTTCGCCGCTGATGCTGGACCAAGTGGTCAGGCAGCTGGTGCGGCTGGTATTCGCTGGGGCAGTGGACTCGGTGTTGGGTGCAGGGGGGTCGGAGTTGAAGCTGTCATGAATGTCGGTGATCTTGCGGTGAAAGAAGGTGGCCAGGGAGTCACACCGGTCTTGTGATGGTGGGATGTCGTTGGTGTTGGAGCTGGCGTTGGAGAATTCTTTCACGATGTTGAAGAGTTCTTTGGTGTTGTGTGCGTTGTTGTCTAGGCGGTCCTTAAAGGCGGTCCTCGGTTGTGGAGCCATTTCTTCTCCAGCTTCCGACAGGTGTGCTTGGAGGTCCGGAGGTCTTCAGTGAACCAGGTGGCTTTCTTGTTGGTGTGGTTGGTTGTGGAGGTCTTGAGAGGGGTGAGGATGTTGGCGCAGTCGTTGATCCACTGTGTGAGGTTGGTTGCGGGGGTGTCTGGGTCGGTGGGGTCGGCGGGTGGTCTCGGGGCAAGGGTGGTCGTCAGTTGATCCTCAGTGACCTTGCCCCAGCAGCTGCGTGGCAGCTGTTGGGTGCGGTGGTACGTGGTGGGTTTCCTTTAGCTGAAGTGGACGCATCTGTGTTCGGTCCAGTGGGGTTCGGTGGTGTGGTTGAGGGAGACATGGGGACTGGCGGAGAAGATTGGGTCCAGTGTGTGCCCGGCAGCGTGGGTGGGTGTCATCATGAGCTGTTTGAGTCCGAGGTTGGCAATGTTGTCGATCAGGGCGGTGGAGTTGGCGTTGTTGTTGTTCTCGAGGTGGAAGTTCAGGTCCCAGAGGAGGATGTAGACCATGGAGGCGAGTGCGTGGGTGCTGATGAGGTTGGCGATGGTGTCGCTGAACTGTCGTCGGGGTCCGGGAGGTCTTAGATGAGTGTTCCTCTGAGGGTCGTGTTCGGGTCGGTGTGGATCTGGAAGTGCATGTGCTCAGCGGTGGTGTGGGTGTCGTCGGTGTTAGTTGAGATTCTGATGGAGTCTTTGTGGACGATCACGATTCCACCTCCTACTCCGTTGTTGCGGTCTCTGTGGGAGATCTTGTAGCCCTGTGGGATGGCTATGGCGATGTCTGGGGCCGAGGTGGCGTTCAGCCAGGTCTCTGTCAGGAAGGCGACGTCGGGCCAGTGGAGTCTAGGTCCCACAGTTCGATGGCGTGCTTGCGAGCGGAGCAGGTGTTGAGGAGAATGCAGCGGAGGTGGTTGGGTTCTTTGGCTGGTGTTTTTGTGGGCTGGATGCTGGTGTAGCTGCAGTTGCGGCAGGTGAAGGGTCCTTGGGTTCGTCTTGGGGTGGGCTTGTCCGGTGTTGATTGCACGGAGGGTGCTGGAGTCTTAGTGCAGTCTGGCATGGTGGGGGCACGGGGTCCAGGGGTTCTGGCGCTTGGCGCGGTCCAGGCGCAGATGGGCGCAGACGGGTTTCCACTGGCTCCACCTCCTATGGGGCGTTTGATGTTTCTGCCCTTACCGGGTGAGGTCCCGCACCGCCTCCATTCCGATCCTGGCCGGGTCCTGGTTTTCCTGCAACGAGGTGTAGCTCTGCCACAGCCCATCACGCCACGTGCACTGCAGCACTCCCTGACCTCAAAATCGAAAGCTGCTGGTCTCAGGACTCCCAGACTACCAGCAAGGAACAACGGGGTCGGGGAAGGCCAAGGAGAAGAGGGAGAGGAAGGCGGGGTGCAGACCGCAGGAATACAAGATCAGCATCACAGAGGTGACAGAACACTACTAGCAACTGACCTATTAGCAGACCACCTGGAATGCAGTTGGAGTGCCGAGGAGGCCAATCGAGGAGGCTAATAGGAGCTGGCATGACGTGACAACCTAAATCAGGCACAAACCCGCTGCCAACAGAAAGGCAGCAATGTTGACAGGAGGTGGCAGTCTAGCACCACAGGAGGAGCTGGAGGAAACCCATGCCACAGTCATCAGTGTGGAGACAGTTCCATATCAAGGACAGCTATCCAGTGTTTTCTGCTTCTCATTCTGAAATCAAGCTTCTTCTCTTCATTGTTAAAAAAATATGAGGCCAGATTTATCAATATTTCACGCTACGCAGTAAGACACCTCACTGCGCTGCAGGAATGGTAGCGGGCAGGAATACACCCAATTAACATTATATGGCACATTACTGTCCTCTCTTTGTGATGGTGCACTTTTGGTACCACGGTGCAAGGGTGTCTGTATTGCAGACCGGATTGTTTTTGTGTAGTAAAAGACACCTCCCTGCACTAAACCAATCTTCTGAGGATTGTTTTCCTCTTTCTACCTGTACACTGAAGTCTAGCATGGCCCAGACAGAGTTACGAGAGCCACTGATGCACTATTGCCATTCAGTTACCGAACTAGTAAGGCTGGCCCTGGTTTCTAGATCATTAGTGAGGAGAAAGTTGAAGGGTTGATGCCTGACTTTGTGCTGGTGAGTAGATGAACTGTGGGAAAGCTTGTTGAAAGTCATGAGTAACAACAAAAGTGACTGACAGAATCTGCCTGTGGACCCCTGAATGTTCTAAGTATACACATTTCAATACGCTAATTAAATATCGAGAACAGCACCACCTGAATTCTGCAACCCCAGATTGACTTTGTTTTCAGTTGTACAAAATTATAACTAATAAAACAAACCAATAATGAAAAAATAAATAAATAACTCCCATCAATGAGGGCGTGCCCATGTATTGCCCACATGAGTAATGGAGCTGTGGGCCCAGCTGCCTGCTGTTGATGTCGGGAACTTGAATTGCTCCCAAATTTGCTCCAATATTCACAATGTGTTTGCTGCCCTGTTTTTGTTATCATTTATTTCCTTTTTAGGTCTTGCCTACGCAGTGCGCATGCGCTGCATAGGAAAAAGACCTCTTGTAATCGATTCTGTTTTGGCCCCAAAAACGTGCATGCGTTGAATTGCTGTAATGACAACGCATGCACGTGGAAATGGAAATGGAAATGGTTGTACATTTGTAGAGCGCAATTTGCTGCCCTGAGGTAAATGGAATTTTTATGGTCAATTGTGTCCCCTAACGTAGACCCCAACGGCTCCATGTACGTGCTTCAAGTACATGTAATTTCCCTCCATGACCAGATATGAAGACGCAAATACATTTGCGTCCAACGTTAACATGACTTCTTTCAGATCCACCATGAATGGGTCGATTATTCAGTTCCTAAGTATGCCGTGCCACCGTCTTTACATGGTGCATTTTCACGTTTTCCTGGCTCTGTTGAGTTAGGCCCTGATCTCTGCCATCGAGCCCTTTCTGCCTTCCTGTCTTCTGCCTCAGAAAGCTGCAGCCTGGATCTGCATCCATGACCCTTGCCTTACTCCCTGCGCGGTAAGCAGTGCCCGGCTCGGCCTGCTTGCCTGCCAAGACAATTCAGCCTTCAAGTTATCTGCTCCGCTCCTCGAAAATACATTCCTGTCTAGTGATTTAGGTAAACATTTCCCCAGCTGCAGAGCAGAGGGCCCGGCCTTTCTGCCTCCATGCAAGTAATTCATTGCTCCTGTTACCATGGTAGGCCCATGGCCCCTCGCATTACACGTAGACACGTAGACACATATGCACGCACTAGCAGTCAGTCAGTATAGAATAGCCTCTGCCCGAAAAACTTTTCCTTCTAGATAAAACAGTTCCTCAAACACAAGATATCAGATATGATTGGGTTTAGGTTGTTCTGACACGCCAGACTTCTGTCTCCCCATATAGTGCGAAATATCAAGTCCCCTTCACCCTCCAGTTCCACGTCAATCACACGTCATGTTGCCTGCGCGCGCATCCAGCCATATATTTCTGCTGACACTGCAGGATTCCTCTATGAATCCACCCACTTGTGACACTTTCCTGTGACGTTCCTAGCACACACCTCCGTGTACGCCCTAGTGCACGCCTTCTGTTACGCACATGTGTTCTTATCTCGTTTCTTTCAGCTGTTACGCCTTCTGTATCCATCACCATTGTATGCTTTTTCTATATATAATGTGCACCGTTAATAAAGCATTGTCTATCCCTTCCTGAACCCTCGTGGTGATGGAACATGATACCATGGTTCGAACCATTCCATTACATGGAATAAAACCCTTATAAACTCAGCCTCCACGTACTCTGCCTCTCATTTTGATTGAGCTATTTTATTGAACTTATACCGCATAGAATTTCCGCATACGGTAAATTTATTTACCACATAATTGGCGCCCGAATAGGATCCCCTCCCCCACCTTACACGCCGGCGATGCGTCGCAGCCCTTGGCCCCTGCCACAGCCGTGACGGACAACTACGCGTACCCGCAGGATTTCCTGTATCTCCCTCAGGCCTACGGAGGTGACGGAGACTGCGATCGACATCCAGACGAGGCGGTGAGGAGTGCGGAGGATCCCGACCAGAGCCCAGCCGAGAGAGCAAGGTCCGAGGTGTCTAGAGGCCCACCTGTTCCGAAGTACCTACGTCACGTGTCGAGTCAAGTCCAGTCCGGTCCAGTCCAGTCGAGTTTCCGAGGCCTTCCGTTCCGTGCTTCCCGGTGAGTACCGTTGCTGGGGACGCATCTAGACGGGTGCATTAATTTGTGTCCGGTCAAGACGGGTTTGGGTACACAGACCCGGTCTGCACTGTTTTAGCAGTGTATCTGTACTGTTTAGCAGTATATCCAGTATCCAGGTATCTAGCTATTGTTTGTTCTGAAATGTTTAAATGTATTTTAATGTTGTGGTATGAGTGATTGTTTGATCGTCATTCCGGTGTTCATTGTATTAGTTGTGTCCAAGTCCGAGTAAGTATCAAGTATCAAGTATCGAGTTACAGGATGCCTCTATTCTCTAAACTGAGACAGATAGGAACTAGAATAGGGATACTTGAGGAAGCTGTTCCCATCCCACCCAGGGACACTCCCGGTTATTTTATGTACCACAAGCACGGCTTAGACGCTGTATTATATCTCGACTTGTGGGTGGATTATACTAAGGACTTAGAAGAGAATCAGAAATGGCCCGCTACAGGGACGTGGGATGCCGAGTGCATCATGAGAGTAGAAGAAGCGTTGTGGAAAAAGAAAGCCAGACAGTCACAGAAAGATGCCATTGAATTATGGCGTAAAGAATCACACAGACGGACAGAGAAAGCACTTAGAAAAGCAGAGAAAAGTAGAGAGGATTCTGAAAAAGCCAAAGAAAAAGAACTACTAGAAGAAGGAGAACGAGTTAGAATGGAACAACACGACAGACAGAGTAATGCCATTTTGACCGGATTGTATCCAGTCCTGGCCGAGGGCCTGCCCAAGGCGACCCCGGAAACACCGAAAAATCTGCCCCCTCCATTGGTTCCGACTAAATTACGTCATAAGACCGCAGCAGACATTTTTCTTTTTTCCTATTTAGACGATGTAGCTCCCGCATATACTAATGTACCTGCCCATGTCCCACCTGCTGACGGTAACCTACCCCATGATCATCAGCCCCCGGGTCCTCAACAGCAGACCTCTCCCGGTCCGCTTCCTGCACCCGCACCCGTTGTTCCCCCTGGTGTTCAACAGCTGCATCCATCTAATCCTTTTGGGACTGGCACGGTCCAGGTTCCAACCCAGTTACAGCAGGTACCGACCCTACAGCCAGGTTATGCCCAAGCCTCCGCCTCAGGAGGTGCTAAAGGAGGTTATCGAACTCCACCACAGATACATCGAGTAACAATGAGAGAACTAGCGATGGCTCGGACACCTAAAGGTGCCCCGGCCGAACAGCTTAGAAGAGAACTCACAGATTGCAGATATGACACAGTGCCTGGTAAAACAGGACCCATGTTGTTAGCGTCACTGCGTTTAAGACGTGTTACAGAGTATTTGCAATTACTACCAGAAATGCCAGAACATCTAGACAAATTGTAATATTTTATTAGAACAGGAGAAGGACCGGAGAGTGTTGCTGAAGCCATGTCACGTCAGAAAGTTGAGAACAAAGGTTTAATCATGCGATTTTTGGTTAATTGTTTGATAAGAGAACAAGATCAGGCAGGTTTTCCACAGAGTGAAATGGATAAATTGAACAGATGGAGCCAGAATATAGCGGAGGGTAAACATGATAGAGAGAAAAGTGTACATGCTATGGTTAGAAAGATCCGTAAAGAAATAGTAGATATACATGCCCGTCGAGAACCTGAAGAGCCACTCGATTCAGACGGGCCAACTTCCTCACAGGAGGAGGATGATACAGAGGATCTAGCAGAAACATCGCAACAGTCAGACAAAAAGATGATAGGATATGTAGGTAGAGAGAAATTTCCAAGACCGCATCCTTTTGATAGGCCCTTTGATAGACCCATTTGTAAACAAGAAACGTTCGAAAACAAGAAACGTTACCTTTGCCCGATACCAGAGCGATGTACCCTTGAACATGTGTTCCAAATGACTGACAAAGTATTAAAAGAAAGGGTAGTTTATCAAGAACTCAATACCCTACGTGATCAGGAACTAGCTCGGTCCGCAGTACAGTGGGCTGGAGATGACAGCATATATAAAGATGATTCAGTAGTGCAAACGTTTTTAAGTCTTATTCCAGAAGAACAGCGACTAGCTGGTATATACATGACACAACACCTCATTATACAGTATGAAAATAGAGCATCTGACCCAGGTCCGTTATAGAACTTATTGCAGGACTTACTCCTGAGAAGATGGAGAGGTCTAGGTACTGAACTAATTGAAATGATTTTAGAACAACGCCACAAATATAGAACATTCTTGGCTCCACATCTTGTTTCGGTTCCACCCCCAGTCAGGAAACCATTCCACTTTGACTTTGACAAACAGAATCCTTTACAAGAAGTACATCCAGTCAGGAATGCTGATGATACCCTTACACGTGTTTACGTATACACGCCTATAACTAAAATGGAATTATTAGAAATGAAGAAAATAGTGCCCAGTCATGATAAAGACCCTGCAGGTTTTCACCGTGAAATAAAAGACATGTTACTTATGGGAGATTACACCTATCCCGACATTATGAAAATATTGAAAGTTTTATTGCCTGCCGGTATTTACGAGAAACTCAAAGAAAAAGAATGGGAGGTGGGAGATCAAAAGATTGATTGGGCTGCATTTGAAACTGAAGAAAGGACTCGAACACCAAGTTTGGGTCTTGGGGATAAAACTAAAGCATTACCAGGATTGTTAGTTCAGGTTTTGCCACGTTTGTTAGCAACTAAAAAGGAGGACTGGGATGCAATCTCAGCCTGCAAACAGAAACCCGATGAAGACACTAGTGATTTTTATTCCCGATTTGAGAAATGTTTCATTATTAATAGTGGCCTGAAAGCAAGTAGCGAGTCATACCCACACCTTTTTGTATCCAAATTAGTCAAGAATTCATTGCCCCAGGTTAAGAACCGTGTACTGAAAGTCGAGAGCACATGGCAAGCTAATTCGCCTTCACAAATGTTACAAATGTTACAGTACCATCAGAACAGAATCAGGGAAGAACATGACCATGAACAGAGACGTATGAAAGACACGAAAATGAAAATGCTAGTTGCTCAGTCAGTTCCAGCTGACGGTCATAAAAAGGGTACGACACAATCACAGTCCAATACTTCAGCAGTTCCTGTTAAAGGGACATGCAACTATTGTAAACAGTCAGGTCACTATGTAAATGATTGTGCAGTTTTGAAACATAACATAGCCACCGGTAAAACTAAAGAGAGACCGCGTCCTCCTAGACAGGACCAGGCCCAACAACACGTTCTACAGAATGTTCAGCCTATGCAGACTACACAACAGACTGTAGCCGTACCACAGCCACAACCCATTGCCGCAACACAACATGCAACGCAGCAGATGTACCAATATGCACAATCTGACTATCCCGATTATCAGCGATACACATGAAACAGCCTAGAGAGGGAGGTTGGCTTGCCTCTTATTGAGGTTCCTATAGATCAAGAGGGTCCTTACGTACATAGTCAGGTATTAGGAAAGGATAGAAAGTTTTTGATTGACACAGGGGCAAGCAGGACGACAATTAGTCACGACGAGGTTCCAGGGGCACCTCTCTCAGGCTCACAGAATGTTTCCCTTGGATTTTCAGGAAAACCTATTGTTAATGAAGTATCAAAACCAGTTCCCCTTGCAGTTGGTCCATTGTCCCGCACTACAGATTTGTTGCTCACGAAATCATGTCCAGAAAACTTACTTGGAATTAAGACTCTGAAAGACCTAGGAGCTGCAATTTGTTGTTCTCCGGAAGGAGTAAGATTGTTTTTGCGTGACTTTAAGGGTCACTATGTGTTGAGAGATATTGATCCCAGATTACAGAATGTTCCTGCACATTTATGGGCACAAGGCCCCACTGATGTAGGTTGCATGCACATTACTCCATATCGTGTCACACTCAAGCCAGGAGTAGTACTACCACGCATTCGACAATACAAGTTACCACCAGATGCTGTAGTGGCTTTACTGAAAATCATTGACAAGCTCATTGCACAAGGAGTGGTTGTAGAAACCGACTCAAATCTATGTAATTCCCCTATCATTCCAATTCTTAAACGTACTGATCCAAATGCACCCCCAGTTTATCGATTAGTTATCGATTTACGAGAATTGAACAAATGCATTGTACCAAAATATCCCGTGGTCCCAGACATTTCGTCCCTATTGACTGCCATTGATTCCGAAGCGACGTTCTTCACTGTAATCGATCTCAAGAACGCCTTCTTTAGTGTACCTATTGACCCGGAAAGCCAATATCTTTTCGGATTCTGTTTAAATGGCCGAAGCTTCAAATTTGCACGCGCACCTCAAGGATTCACAGAAAGCCCCAGCATCTACAGTCAAGCATTAAAACGACAACTAGACAGTATTCACATGCCACCCAACACTGCCCTACTTCAGTACGTCGATGATCTACTGATCACCGCCCGTAGTGAACCAGAATGTGAACAAGCATCATTGACAGTTTTGCTTTTCCTGGCGGACAAGGGACACAAGGTGTCTCCTTCGAAGCTACAATTCTGTGCTCAGCAAGTGGTGTACCTTGGGCACTTGCTGACCAAGTGGGGTAGGCAGCTTACACCTGAACGAATACAGTTAATTGCACATCTTCCGCAACCCAAGACACAGAAAGAAGTACGGCCTTTATTGGCCTCACTTCCTATTGCAGACAATGGATTCCGCAATATGCATTCCTAGCTAAACCACTCATACAGTTGACAACACAGGAGGCAGCGTTTTCGACTGTCCTCCCTTGGACTCAGGAACATACACAAGCTTTTGACGAATTAAAGAAAGCCTTATGTCAAGCACCAGTTTTAGCAACACCATGTTACAGCAAGCCTTTTACACTTTTTGTCACCGAACGTGGAGGTACTGCGTTGTCAGTACTCACCCAGGATCAAGCAGGTTCACACAAACCCTGTGCTTATTTTTCTAGTACATTGGATCCAGTAGCCCAGGCTCTGCCTGCATGCTTGAAATCTGTAGCAGCAACAGCTCTAGCGATCAGACAAAATGATTCCATAGTGTTAGGACACCAATTGACAGTACAACTTCCACATTCCGTGGAAGTCCTTTTAAACAGAACACAAACTCAGCACTTGACTATAGCACGAATGACAGGTTATGAATTGACATTGTTTCAGCCACACATAGAAATCAGACGTTGCAATACATTGAATCCTGCTACACTTTTACCATTAAGCGAGACAGACCCTTTGGCACATGATTGTGTTGAAGTCATTACCATTACGACGAAACCCAGACAAGACTTAACAGATACCGTATTACCAGATCCAGACCTGACACTTTATGTGGATGGTTCATGTATGAGAACAACTACAGGAGAGTTAGTGGCCGCATATGCAGTCACAACGGAAACTGAAGTCATAGAAACACATCGCATTGACACACTGTCAGCCCAAGCAGCAGAGCTTATTGCTCTGACCCAAGCCTGTATACAAGCAAAGAACAAGAGAGTTAACATATACACGGATTCACGTTATGCATTCGGAGTTGTACACGACTTCGGTGTACTCTGGCGAGAGAGAGGTTTCTTGACCTCTCACGAAGCCAAGATCCAGCACGGTCCCCTCATTCAAGCTCTGTTAGACGCAATACATTTGCCTACAGCGATATCCATCATGAAGTGAAAAGCACATACGAAAGTCACAGATACCATTTCCCAGGGTAATGACCTGGCAGATCGAACAGCCAAACATACAGCTCAGACTCATACTCACACAATTGACATGACAAAGACAGTAGTCCCGACACCGACACATTGCATGACAGTTAGGGATCCCGCCCTAGATGTAATTGACATACAGACACATGCTACACCAGACGAAATCAAGAAATGGACTGAACTAGGAGGGATACAGACAGAACAGGGATGGATGACGAAGGGAAAAGCCACATGGTTTCTCCCCGACTCTATGGTTCAAGTTATCATTAACACAGCACATAGTCCTGCACATTTAGGAGAAAAAGCCGTGTTAGACAGTATTCAAAACCTTTGGTTCAATAAGCATTTACGAGCAGCAGCAAAACAGAAAGTGCGTACTTGCATGATCTGTTGTCAGTTCAACCCAGGTAAAGGCATTCCCGTAGAGCAAGGTGGAATCATCCTCCCGATCACCCTTTTGAAGTCCTCCAGATGGATTATATCCAGCTGGAACGTTGTCGAGGATTCAAATATGTCCTCGTAGTTGTATGTGCACTCTCCCGATGGACAGAAGCATTTCCAGTCCCAGATTACACTGCTCCGACCACTGCCAAGCAGCTGGTACGTGAATTTTTCCCCAGGTATGGTTTGCCCCGTATCGTGTACTCAGACAATGGTCAGCCATTCTCGTCCGAGCTTATGAAGCAGGTATCACTCCTGCTAGGATATCAGTGGAAGTTCCACTGTGTCCGACATCCCGAGGCAGCAGGTCTCGTAGAGAGACACAATCAGACCCTGAAAATACGTCTCGCCAAAGTATGTAAAGAGAAAGGCATAGATTGGATTATAGCCTTACCAGTTGCACTTTTCTACATGAGAATGGTAGCCCATTCAAGAACAGGGCTATCCCCGTACGAAGTGGTCTTTGGTAGGCCACCGAATATGTGGGGGACGCCTCTGCCTCGTAAGATCACAGATGTTGACTGTAATATGCTGACAGATTACCTTGCCTCCTTGATGTCTGCACTACAATCATGTCGTTCACAGGTAGCTGCAGCCTTTCCCGACAACACCGAGGTGAAGCCACACGAGATCGTCCCTGGAGATCTGGTGCTTATCCGGAATTTTGATCGGAGGAATCCGCTGGAGCCCCGCTGGCAGGAGCCGAAGCTTGTTCTTCTGTTTTCCTAGCCCCACCTGATTATCATAGGGACTCCCATCTAGTACACAATAGACCCAAGAGAGATCTCCCGATTGTCGACTATACTGAAACAGCATGGGAGCAATACACAGACTTCAATAAAGGTTTCTTTCCCTATTTAGGCACTGTCTCGAATAGTAAACTGATACGTAAATTAACAAGAACCCTTGAAGCAGTAGTGAATGAAACTACTTCCGCCCTAGGCAACCTAACAGAGGAACAGTCTGCTATGAGACTTGTTGTTCTTCAGAATCGTCTTGTTCTTGACGTCATCTTGGCCGATAGGGGCGGAGCTTGTAGAGTCATCGGATCGAGTTGCTGTGTTTTCATTCCAGAAAATGCACCATCAGTATATAGAGCCATAACCCGTCTCCACAAGATTGCAAGTCAGATACACCAGAATCCAGGCACCTGGACGTGGTCCGGTTGGTTCTGGAGCGTGTTATCAGCCTGGGGATGGAAGGTCCTATCCTTCCTCGGAATAGCCCTCCTCATAGTATTCAGTTGTTGTCTATGTTTACAGTGTGGGCCAGCGATTTGCGGCTTGTGCGCCACATCATGTCTTCCCCATCCAAGTTCACGTTCTAAATCCCGCCTGAAAAAGGAAGAGCAAATGATGTTATATGAACAAATAGACAGACTAATGAAGATCGATATATCATGAAGGGTCCGTAGGGGACAAGGAGGGAATGAGGTAAATGGAATTTTTATGGTCAATTGTGTCCCCTAACGTAGACCCCAACGGCTCCATGTACGTGCTTCAAGTACATGTAATTTCCCTCCATGACCAGATATGAAGACGCAAATACATTTGCGTCCAACGTTAACATGTCTTCTTTCAGATCCACCATGAATGGGTCGATTATTCAGTTCCTAAGTATGCCGTGCCACCGTCTTTACATGGTGCATTTTCACGTTTTTCTGGCTCTGTTGAGTTAGGCCCTGATCTCTGCCATCGAGCCCTTTCTGCCTTCCTGTCTTCTGCCTCAGAAAGCTGCAGCCTGGATCTGCATCCATGACCCTTGCCTTACTCCCTGCGCGGTAAGCAGTGCCCGGCTCGGCCTGCTTGCCTGCCAAGACAATTCAGCCTTCAAGTTATCTGCTCCGCTCCTCGAAAATACATTCCTGTCTAGTGATTTAGGTAAACATTTCCCCAGCTGCAGAGCAGAGGGCCCGGCCTTTCTGTCTCCATGCAAGTAATTCATTGCTCCTGTTACCATGGTAGGCCCATGGCCCCTCGCATTACACGTAGACACGTAGACACATATGCACGCACTAGCAGTCAGTCAGTATAGAATAGCCTCTGCCCGAAAAACTTTTCCTTCTAGATAAAACAGTTCCTCAAACACAAGATATCAGATATGATTGGGTTTAGGTTGTTCTGACACGCCAGACTTCTGTCTCCCCATATAGTGCTAAATGTCAAGTCCCCGTCACCCTCCAGTTCCACGTCAATCACACGTCATGTTGCCTGCGCGAGCATCCAGCCATATATTTCTGCTGACACTGCAGGATTCCTCTATGAATCCACCCACTTGTGAAACTTTCCTGTGACGTTCCTAGCACACACCTCCGTGTACGCCCTAGTGCACGCCTTCTGTTACGCACATGTGTTCTTATCTCGTTTCTTTCAGCTGTTACGCCTTCTGTATCCATCACCATTGTATGCTTTTTCTATATATAATGTGCACTGTTAATAAAGCATTGTCTATCCCTTCCTGAACCCTCGTGGTGATGGAACATGATACCATGGTTCGAACCATTCCATTACATGGAATAAAACCCTTATAAACTCAGCCTCCACGGACTCTGCCTCTCATTTTGATTGAGCTATTTTATTGAACTTATACCGCATAGAATTTCCGCATACGGTAAATTTATTTACCACAGCCCGGGGGCATCCAAGCGCTAGAGGATAATAAAGGGGACCCCATAGAGTGGCTGACAGGGGATTAGTAGGGAAGGTTGAAAAGGAATGTTTTTAGTTGCTTTCGGAATGAGGCATGGTTGGAGTTGGCTCTGAGATGCATGGAAGAGCATTCAAGGTCTTGGCCGCATTATAGGCGAACGTCCTACCGCCCGACATGGTCTTTTTTATTCTGAGGGGTGTGGCTAAGAAGGTCTGTCTAGAGCGGAGGTTTCTGGAGGGTACGTAGTGGGTGACTAGATCCCGGGTGATCATAGGACCCGTGTCCCAGAAGGCCTGATGAGCAAGGCACATGGCTTTGAAACGGATTCTTTGACGTACTGGCAGCCAGTGAAGGTTGACCAGACCGGACCTCACTGATTGTGTGTGGGGGAGTTTGAGCAGTAGACGGGCCGCACAATTCTGTACTATCTGAAGTCTGCGTAGGGTGTAGTCCGGGGCGCCAAGGTATAACACATTGTTAAAATCCAGGCGGGACTGTATCAAGCCCTGTATTGCTACCTGCTTGGCTTCCATTGGGAGGAGAGGCAGGATTTTCTTGAGCATTTTTAGGAGGCCTTGAGTCTTGAATGAAGGGGAACTGTCCAGCCATACCCCAAGGCTCTTGATGTTGTCCTTGGGTGCTGGAGGGGGGCCTAGATCAGAGGGCCACAGAGAGTTGAAGAAGAGGGGATCGGAGGGGCCCAGAAGCATCAGCTCCGTTTAGTCCCCATTCAGTTTAAGGGATGATAAGGACATCCAGCTTTTTACTTCTTTTAGGCAGTCTCTAAGTCCGCCTGATGCAGGTGGGATATCTACCTGCGCCAGTGAGACCACCAACTGTGTGTCGTCCGCGTAAGAGATGATCTTAATCCCAAAACGGCGGACGACATCGCCCAGTGGCCTCATATAGATGTTGAAAAGAGCGGGACTTAAGGAGGAGCCTTGGGGGACTCCACACCTCAGCGGTCTACTAGTGGACACCCCCTCACCGTCAAAGACTCGGAAGGATCTGTCCTCCAGGAAAGATTTAAACCAGAGCCAGGCTTTGTTCTTAATTCCGACGCTGGACATACGGTGCAGCAAGGTGTCATGGCTGACCGTGTCGAAGGCTGCACTGAGATCAAGAAGGATCACTGCCACTGATCCTCCCTTATCCAGGATTTTTCTGGATTCCTCCATGACCATGAGGAGGGCGGTCTCGGTCCCGTGTTTGGGTCTGAAGCCCGTTTGGGTGGGGTCTAACAACTGGGAGTCTTCTAAGAAATTTACCAGATGGTGGTTAATTAATTTTTCTAAGATTTTGCTCACCCACGGGATCAGGGAGATGGGCCGGTAGTTGCTAAAGTCTAACGGGTCTAAATTAGGCTTTTTTAATAGTGAGTGGACCATGGCTCATTTCCAGGCTGGAGGGACTGTGCCGGAAGTGATCGATGCGTTAAGTACATCCCTGATGATTGGGAGTGTAATTTGGGATGCTGACATTAAGATATCTGGAGGGGCTGGATCGTCAGGTGAGCCGGTTTTTACTTTCCGGGCTATGGTTTCTAGAGTGGCAAGATCCAGAGGAGGGAAGTGGTCCAGAGTAGGTTGAGGCTGAAGGGAAGGGGTAGTTGGATCTGCGTTGGACTGGGTTAGGGAGGTGATATTACTGGGGGAAAGGTAGAGTAGATGTTATTAACTTTTTGATGAAAGAACTCGGCAACGTCGTTGCAATGAGTTATAGATTTTGTAACGTGCAAGCTAGGAGGGGGTTTGGATAATTTCTTTACAATCTGGAAGATTTCTTTGGGTTTTGATTTGGCAAGGAGGATTTTGTTCGAAAAATAAGTGGTCTGGGCGATTTTGATTTCAGCTTTGTATTCTCTGATTGATTCTCGATAACAGATTTTGCTTCCTGGTGAGTAGTCTAAACGCCAACGTCTTTCGTTTTTCCTACATTGGCGTTTCTTGTCCCTGAGAGCCTCCGTATACCAGGGATCCGTTTTGTGGGCGCGTTTTAGCGTGATTTTATTTTTAGGGAGGGTGTTTTCGAGAGTTTGCGTGATGAAGTCAGCATAGGACTAGTTGGCTAAGCCTGGGTCCTCATTGTAAAGAGGTTGGCACGTTTGGCAAATCCCTTGTGGGAGCGAGCTTTGTAACCATATGTTTCCTGCTCACTCCTGCAGGGGAAACAGGCGCAGGCCCCCTCCTCTCTTCCCTCCCCCTGCTGCCTCCTCCTCTCCTCATCAGCTTGAGCCACATGCTTGTTTTCTTTTCTTTTTCGATTTGTATTCCTTTTACTTCTTTCTCATCTATCTTTACATTCTTCTCATCCTAAGTTGCATCTTACCCTCTTCACTTTTTTCTCTTCCACACCATCCCCTTGCTCTTCTTAAGTTTTCTTTCAATTCCTTAAAATCCTGCTCTTTCTTACTTTCTTCCTCAAATTTGGGGTCCGGGATTCGTTTTTCAGGTTTACATTTTCTTTGTATTTACCTACGGCACTGTGATCAACTGATGGAAGATATCCAAAGCTGTATTCCATTTGGGCTGCTTGGCGGAAGGTGAACACAGAACTACACTTTACGTTCTCCAATCTGCACTACTGTACTTCAGGGATAGGGGCGTAACGCATGCCCCTGTGGCACGGAAGGGGGCACCCTTTCTCTCTTAAAAATGGCGTATCCTCCTCCAAAATGTTTTAAAATATGAAGGAGTAAAGGAAAGTATCGTTTTATGGAAGATATTTTAAAAAAATCCTATCTCTGTTCAGCCTTCTCCTTCCTACGTTCCAAGGACTTTATTCTTCAGAAGTAAAGACACATGCCTTCTGAATTTTATGGAAGATGTAAAAAAAATCCGATCTCTGTTCAGCTTGCTCCTTCTTACATTCCAAGGACTTTATTCTTGAGAAGTAAACACACATGTCTTCTGAACTTTGTACAGGAGAAAAGGGTAAATAAATGTGGTTTAGAAATCTTTTACCATTCCATGAATTTCTGCTGCGTCACAGCACATGAAAAACAAACAGTGCCAGCATGGGTCGAGTTTTAAGAACAGGCCTGTTATTGCATGGGGAGCTGTGACACCAGCGGCACCTGCTGTGTGCACGCGCCTCCCCTTACCTTCTGCGTCTTGTTTGAAGAGGAGATCATTTAGTTAAGACACTTGTTGAGGCCCTTGCGGGTTATGATGTCAGAATAACGTGTGGAAATATACCCCCTGATTGACACAAATACCGTGCCTGAATTGGTCTAAAAATGTTGCGGCTTTGGGTGTAGAATTTCTGTCATTAACTCCAGTGGGGCGACATTTTTGTTTACGATATTTATGTCAGCTGACATTCTGGTACAACACCACGTTAGAATGGTCGCTGCAGCCGTGTGGCCAAGGGGTATCATCCAGGTAATATTCTATTTGATTAAAGCATCTTACATAAACAAGGTTTGCAGATGTAGTCAATGCAGGAATCATATTTTGTGGGGTTAGATATTTTCCATTAGAAAATAGCGCCATGAGACCCTCAGGTGATATGATTTGATTTGATTTGATTTATCAACTTATAAAGCGCGCGATTGCCCGAAGGCGTCTTGTCTTCAATAAATATACCTGACTTGACTTGACTCACTGCATGCATTGTTGCTGATTAAGAAGTAAAGCCTGTTCCCCTCTCCACCCTAGTTAAGTTACCATTTGCAATCAGTAGTGCCCCGAGATATCAAAAGCTTCTGACACATTTTGTAGGTGCTAGCACCACCTTGTGACAGTCTCCGTACCTTTTACTTTACTTACTCTACCAAACTCTAACGTCCAGTGAAATCTGTTACAAGTGTCTCCTAAATGGACAATTGGATTTAGCCTTGCTGTATCCCAAGGCGACTCTTTCAGCGTTGACTGCCCCTGGCTGTGCAGAAGCACCCTCAGGGTAGATTAACACCCTGCCCCCTCCTCAGACCTGTGTACATGAACCCAATACCTGTTGAATCCTGCCTGTGCTATATTCTGGGATAAACACTTTTATCCCAGGTGGTTGCCCCAGTCTTCTGGACACATTAAGGAAGCCCACATTTCAGTTGAGAACCCAGAAACCAGATGCTCTTTCCAAGTTCCCATTTTGAATTATATTGTATTGCATGGAATTGTTTAAACGCTGCCATCCTACCACTGGTGTAGCCCAAAGCATGGTGTTACCGGTCCACTTTGTCGCAGCACTGTGGTTGGTTGGGTCAGGGTATTTTTACACTCTTCGAATCACGGGGTGCCGCAAGTGGGGTATGGATGGGTGCTTCAGTCTTCTTGCTGCAGATTTGGTTGTACTCATATGAATGTGATATTTCAATTACGAGCAGGTAATGTTGGTAGTGCCAACTCCGCCGCCTTTTCAACATATATGGGATTTTAAGACATTACAATCTCAGCCCTTATTGTCATTTCCTACATGTCTATCATCCTGCTATGAAGTGGCGTTGTTAATTCCATTTGATCCACCATGCACATTTAGCTACTTTAGGGGTACCAAGTAACAGCATGACATCTATTGCGTCTTTTAACTCTTCTACTTATTTTCTTCCAATATTGAAAGTGTTTGAATTAATTTCAAGTTTAATGTGGTTGATATAACCTTAATATTGCATATCAAAAATGTTGCAACCTATAATAGAACTAACCACTCCGTCCCAAGTCTAGGTAAAAGATTTGCCGTTAGAAATGTACATATATACTTACAATTAAGAGGTAGTGATAAGGCATGTAGTGGACACAATTTATTTGTAGGTCGTCATTGTCAACCTCAAAAGTGACATACAACTCATCAACACATTATATGTTGACATCCAATATATTGTATGATTGCGCATATTATTATTTATAATTCATAATCTTGTGCAATAAAATAAACCATATTATATCGTACACCCCCTATAGGCAATAGCTGTGGAGAAGTGAGTCCTACTTAGCTATTATTAAAATCAAACGTTCTCAGTAATGGCATTGTGGTTTTAAATGGGATGAGTGAGCCAAAGTCAGACTCTTAAAGAGTTGCACAAACCCAGAGTTGTTTGTTGTAGCAGCATATGTTCAAATTATAAGTCTTAAAGGCACACTTTTTGCAACGTATCATGTCATGCTTCCCACTCATTGGATCCTAATATTCCGCCATCCTTCACACACATGTATGTTTTTTTCGGTTTCAATATGTTTATTGTAAAATGCTGTAAGTAATAAAAAAAAAAGTGAGCAACAAAAAAAATTAAAGAACAGCCAAGAAATAAAAGGTCGTGTTTTATTGGCACATCTTTTTACTACATTATCTCAACACCGTGCTATTATCTTAAGCATGAGCACAATCTTTTTTAATACTTTAATCTCCTGTAAAGCCCATATAATGTAATATTTTGAGCTTCTAAACTCATTCTGTGATATTGCTTTTTTGTCTTGCTTTATTTATTTATTTATTTATTTAAATTCTTCTAGAGCGCAAGAATCAATCCCGTAAGGGTATCTCCGCGCTGTGCCAGCAGTAGGAAACTCAGTCGGTGAATGAGGAACATTAATTAGATGGGCAGAAATGCCTCTTGATAAAGGATAGTTTTTAGTGTTTTCCTAAAGGATAGATGATTGATGGTTGTTCTAACTTCAAGGGGCAGTCTGTTCCATAGGGCAGGTCCGACTGAGGAGAAGGCCCGGTCTCCTTGTCTGGACTTCTTTGTGGATGGGGGTTTTAGCAAGGCTTGACTGCTTGAGCGAAGGGACCTACTGGGCTGATATGGCACCAAAGATTGAGACAGGTATTTAGGACCTGTGCCATAGATGCATCTATGGACCGTGCAGCAGATCTTAAAATCGACTCGCTGTCTTATTGGGAGCCAGTGCAGCTCCCTGAGCAGGGGTTTGGAGGGGGTCCTAGCTGGTGCCCCCATAACCAGTCTTGCTGCCGTGTTCTGGACCACCTGCAAACGACATACTGCGTCAGCATTTGCTAACGTCAGCAGGCCGTTGCAGTAGTCCAGACGACTGGTCACTAATGCCTGCACAAGTGTCTTCCTGTAAGAAGCAGGAAGATACGGAAAGACACGTCTAAGCAGGCCAATAGTGTAGAAGCATAATCCTGCGATGTAATTGGTGTGCTCCTTCAAGGTCAGCTTTTGGTCCAGTTTCACCCCAAGATTCTTCACATGATGTTTAGGTGACGGTACTGGGCCAAGATCTATTGGCCACCAGTCAGGGGACCAAAGAATGCTTGCTTTCCCAAAAAGCATGACCTCAGTTTTTGTGACATTACATTGGAGGCAGTTCTTCGCCATCCAATGTGACACCGCCCTCATACCCTCAGCAAAATTCTCTTTGACTTTAGAGTCAAGAGAGCTGAAAGGGTAGAGGAGTTGGGTGTCGTCAGCATAGGAGATCGGTGTGAACCCATACTTCCGCACAATCTCAGCAAGGGGGGCCACATATACATTGAACAATGTAGGGCTAAGGCAAGAGCCTTGTGGCACCCCCTTCGTGAGCCCCCTGGAGATAGAACAGAAGGGGCCCAGGCTGACAGATTGTGATCTCCCGGAAAGGAAACTCTCCAACCATGATAGTGCTAGGCCTCCGATTCCTACTCCTTGCAACCGGCCGAGAAGGATGTTATGATCCACGGTATCGAAGGCTGCAGACAGGTCTAACAGCACTAGAATCATGGAGCCTCCTCTATCCTGTGACATTTTGATCTGATCCGTCACGGAGAGAAGGGCTGATTCAGTGTTGTGGTTGGGCCTGAACCCAGATTGTGATTGGTCCAGGCCCCCTGTCGCCTCGATAAAATCGGAAAGGATGGTATTTACGTGCTTCTCAGCCAGTTTGCTAATGTAAGGGAGGAGAGAAATCGGGCGAAGGTTGGAGAGTTCAGACCAGGGCAAGGTGGAATTTTTTCGTATAGGGTTCACTACCGCTTTCTTCCAGGCTGATGGGAGCATACCCTCAGCGTATGAGAGATTAAGCAGTCTCTGGATGGAGGGTCCTACTATATCGATTAGCGGGGAGAAGTATTTAGCAGGTAGCAGGTCATTAGGGGAACCAGTCTTTATTTGATTAATCAGTTTGATCAGGTCCTCAGCAGTTATTTCTGGGATAGCCTGGAGAGTTCTTTCAGAGGTCAGCATAGAGGATATTTCAGGAGCTTCATTTCCCCGAGAGTCTGAGACAGCAGTGATTTTTTTATATATCCCTTCTATTTTGTCTTCAAAATATTGGGATATATCATCACACAGAACCTGAGTAAAGGTGTTAGGGCTCTCGCATACCTCAGGGTTAGTAAAGGTCTGAATAATTTTAAAGAGTTCTCTTGTTGAGTTACCTGCCTCTCCGATTTGGGTTGTGAGGCTTAATTTCCTGGCCTTTTTTATGTTTTTATAATAGGAGGACATTACCTCCAGATAACGAATCTTATCTTCCTCCTTTCCTGTTCGTCTCCAAAGTTTCTCTAATTTTCTGCATCTCTGCTTTTCAGTTTTTAGAGCCTCAGTATACCAGGCTTCCCTTTTAGCCACATTAGATTTTTTTACGTTTTTCTGAGGGGCAAGAGTGTCAATAGCAACCGTCAGAGTGGAATTAAACTTGGAGAGAGCAGTGTCGATGGTATCGGAGTTAGAAGATATTGGCTGTTCCCATACTTGCACAAGCTTAGCAGAGGTTACTTTATGCCAAGGTCTGCGTTTAGTGTACTGAGTGGCCAAGTGGTTCAATGGAAGGGTAGTGTGTACAAAAGAAAAGTTTATCAATTTATGGTCAGACCAAAAGATATACTTAGGGGGGTAACAATGAACATTTGGATGGGAGGTGAAAATCGAGTCCAAGATATGACCACCTGAGTGCGTGGGTTCATTATTTGTTATGTGTTAACATTTTACAAATGTCTCTACCAATAGTTTAATGACATCGAATTATAGGATAACAGAGCACTGGAGTGCTGCAGTCTTTGCTTTTTCTCTGTAATATTTAAATATGCCTTTGTTCAGATATTTGATAATGTTTGAAGGTGTGTCACAGAGGCGTATATTAGGAACTATTTTCTCCACTTGCCTCGAAGTCTAGACAAGCATTGGCAAAACCAATACCGTTGGATAGGCAGACAGAATTTTGGCTTTACCAATGCTTGTTTCAATTCATGATTGCTTTTGTAAAACTATGACTGGGAGAGCTGCTAGCCGACCAATATGAAAAAATACATAAAAGCACAATCAACCATAAAGCGAACTACTTTCAGCCAATGTGCTCCTTGTGAAAGAGCAAAATGCTGTCAACTCACACTAAAATTGACCAATGGCTGGAGTTGGCTGGACCAACTGCCCCATGTTGGATGATGGAGTGGCGGAAGAAAAATGTGAATGACCCAACAATAGACCAATGAATGAAGAGGGAAGTCTGAAAGCTCATATCAGTAAATATATATAATTTCAGAAAAATAAAAAGGTCTGGGCTAAAGCCAGAGATGACAATAGCATGAATCAGTATCCCCAGGACTGAAATAGCAAATAGGAAGATGGAATCCAGCAATGGTGAATATATACCAGGTGGGTGTGCGGGTAGGGCATTGGGATAGAAAACTGAATTGGCTTGCCCAGAGATATAAGGCAAGCTGCAGTGCACCAGCCCCACCAGGTCCAATTTGGAGACAGTCTGCTGGTGTAGGGAGCCAATAAAAACAAACTACAAGCATTGGCATAGCCAATAGGTCTCGCCTTTGGGACGTTATAAGTGTTTAGCCATGACACAGTTGATGTTGTTGTACCAAGGTTATTGTGCTGGATAACTAAACACTTATAAGGACCCAAAGGCGAGACCTATTGGCTATGCCAAAGCTTGTTATTTTTACGGCTCACTCAATTGAGCTTGGCGTGACTGACTTGATGTGTTTGAGAGAAGCTTGTCCTGGAGGAAAGAGGTACAAAGGTTTGCTCTGATTGTGAACGAAGAAAGAAAATTCTGTTCTAGTCAATAAAAGTGTCACTAATCGATGCAATCATGTTTTCCTTTTACAAATGTGAAAGCATCGACTTTTCCTTCCCCTGTATTTGTGTATATTCTATGGAATCTTCTGTGTCTATTTTGCCACTTCTAATGGGTGATATTAATTTTGGTCTGGCTATTGTAAAACTTACTCCTGCTCCATCCAACTTTACATGAACACCTATCGTGATGATAGCTAATACCTTTATTGTTTTACCATTCTACTTTAAAACCTCATTAGACCTGGACTGTTGTGACACCCTGTTACCAAAGCAATTAAAAGAAAACGATGTTTTTTCCTTTCTTGCTTGAAACTTGTATTTCATCTCTCAACATTTTAGACTTTGTATTACAGTGTACAGTTTACCAAAACCGACAGCGTAGAAACCCCATCTATTGCAAATTCAATTCAATTCAGTGTTACTGTAATTTGTGCATGTATTGTGTTGTAACGCCCAAACACTGACTTGTTAACAAACTTCGTTATAAACAATGGTTCTGTTGGGTATGAACCTGGTTGCTTTAAATTATATATACATTTTACAAATCTTGCAACCTGTGCCTCGTCATATATACATTAATTGAGGTTATTTACAAAAGATAAATCGATAAGTGCAAATCCAAACCAGAAAAACACAGAAGGGTCATAAAGGGTTTTAATCACCAAGTTTGCTTATTATTCATGAGTCGTTTTTTGTCAGGACCCTATATGAATGCATAGAAAATAAAGCAGTCATCACATACTATTTTACAATAAACGGCGCAACAATTAAAGTGAGTGAATTTTGACAAATTGTGCTCAAGTGATACAAAAATGAGTGAATTATATACAAATGAGAGAGAAAGAAAGCTGTTTTTTAGGCCAGTTTTTCAAAAATCAGTAATCATGTAGTCCAGTATGCCATATAAGACTATTCACCGAATGCAAAATGTTGAACCAAAGAATTTTCCTAAAAATCACATTATAATTTACAGATTAATCATCTGGTCTGATGATAACTCGACAGATACCTCTAGTAATACCCGACAAAGGATTTCTAGGTGAGTTCTTATTCACCCAGTCGCCTTTTAAATCTTTTTAGGTTTTGACCTGGCCGGAGCACTGCGAAGCAGTGCCCCGCCCAGGCGAAAGCTTTTGTTTACAGTATGGGGGACTTGAAACCGCCCCTTCTTCCATTGGCTAGCTCCATAAATGGAGGCTAGCCATTGGAAGAGAGTGGCTGTCAATCACGCTTTCCCCGTGAAAACGCGATTCAGGGGCGTTTCTGTGTCTTTTTTAAGTACCGCCCTCTCCTCTTCCCATTGGCTGGAATTTTACCTTCCAGCCAATGGGAAGGGGAGAGCGCGAAACACACGCCCCCGAATCTGCCGGCCGGGACACCCCGTGACGTCATTCCCGGGCCGCGCTGTGATTGGCTGCCGGCCCGGGACCTGACTTGTTGTACCTGGTCACACTATGACACTTCAACTTGTTTTTAACGTGAATGAGTGTTGTACTGTAAATAAATTAATCTTTGTTGTTGTTACTAAGATTTTACTATTCTATTTTGTACAATTTGCAGGCAGTTTTGAAGGTTTGTACAAACCGGAGTGAAACTAAATACATACACTTAGCTGTTTTCTGCCGAGAAGTGTTTAAACATAGTGCATGCAGGAGATATCCGAGAATAGTTGCACCTTGTGATTAAACACATACAAGCCCATTCTGGATGACAACAAGTTCGAAGAACAATACGCTCGTGCCAACAGAGAAAGTGGATTAAAAGCCTGATGATTTAAGTTCCGCTATACAGATAAACATTTAAGATCCTTCCATCAGCAGAGTGTTCCGGGGACTGCTAATGGACCCAGAAAGACACCGAGAGAAAAGGACAACCTTGAAACATTTCCAAGCGCTGATTGTCAACTCCCCCCAAAGGTAAACAGTGGCCATTGCCCTTGCAATATACAGAATGTCCAAGACCACAAAGCATTCAGTGTCTGGAGTTTTGAATAGTTTTCTATTTTTTTGGCAAGATAAGTTCAATTGCTGGCCGAAGGAAAGCAAATAAAAAATTGCAATTTGACTGTCAAAATCGGAGCGTTAGTTTTGTTCACATCAGTGGTAAAAAGGGGCAACGCAGTGAGCTCGCTGAACATTTCAGGAACACTGCAGATGAAAACTGTTACGGAGTTTAAAGATCGAGTACAGGATTACTGTATTGGGGCAGCCTATTCCAGGGAGACCACTGTATTTGCAACATTTCTTCAGTACTACGGGGGCAGCAGAAGGGTATTGATAGAGAAGACTTCTCCAACAAACTGCTGGGGATTTACTGGTAGCTCACCAGCTACCTAAAAATAACTCTCCTTGGTGCAGCCCCGCCTACTGAATTAGAAGCTTATGCTTGGTTGAATTAGTATATGTATACTTGAAAAGTGTGTATTCAAGATGAAAGTGTGTATTTTCAGAACTCATGAGCTGATGTTTGGAGAAGAAAGGTATAATTTCCAAACTATACTTGCAGCTCAAATTCAAGCAATAAATCATGCCTCATTGGAGAGACTTATTGCTCATACTGTGGTATCAGTGGTATTGCAGCTATGGCTGTTAGGTATTACCCAAGTAGAGGCAGTTAACACTAATCTAGCCTTTTTTTTACATCACTGCTGGCAACCCTGCCTGATTAACTAAGGTAATCGCTGATGGTAATCATGCATGGGGTGACCACTAATGTAATCTTGTTTGGTGTGGCCACTATGACGCCACGATAATGTTAGAAGCTAAAGATGATTGTCACTGAACATAAATAGCTCTTAGTAAAGAAAAGGTTGGAGACCCCTGTGATAGACAGATCAAAGATGAGTAGTGTGTTTCTGAGATGTGTAAGAGTCCAGGGAGAGTGCGCCACATTACACTGGCATGTGAAGGGAGTGTGGATGATAATTTTGCAGGCAGTGTATAGAAACAAGAATGACTTGACTTAATAATCCAGGAAGCGTTTGGAAGCTCCCACATCTATAGGTTTATCTGAAGTCTACCCAGGAGTGCATAGAAGCCCAACGCTTGGAGGCACTGTTAAAACCAGAGAGTCGTTAGCCAGCAACACTTCTAAGCAAATTGAGTTACCTTGATCAAAAGCAGAAAACATTGCCGTTCAGCAATCCAGTTTTACCTCCATAGCACCACTAGTCGATTGATCTCCGTCCCTAAATCGTCATCTAGACAGGTCAAGAAAGTGCGCCGGCACCAACAAACACATCTTGCCACAATATGGGGTCAATTGGAATGCCGCTGTGGGAATGATAGCTCAGACTGCCTTTGTACTGACACAGAGTTGAATGCTTAGGATTATAAAACAATGGTTGGTTAGATTGGTCCACAAATCCTCCTCTCCACGATTCCTATTAATTTTATTATAATACTAGAAACTTCACATAATTTTTGACCTTCAGATGTCTATTATGGATTGCGCATACTCATGTGAATTAAATACATTTCTAATTACCACAAAAGAGCTTACATTTTTGGACACATCGAATCAGTGAACTATGGGCCTAATGTATCAAAGGGTTTTACTCATTCGGTCCCTATGGGGAATGCTTTGATACATAAGGGCCTATATCCTTTGCCAATACTTCTCATTAAATTAATTGATTTGCAATCTGTAATTTGTTGTTGGTTGTCATGAAGGTGAGAAATGCTTTTCCTGAAGAGAATGAGACATTAGCAAGTCCAAAGACCAGGCTACAGAAAACATCAATGAAACAGGTGGAAACAATTGTTAAAAAATGTTTTAATTAGTTTTTATATGAAAAGAATTATGTGTTCACATATTCTTAACAAGGTTTTTTGCTTGTTAAGTCTCTACAAGGTGACGAGAACTTCATATAAATAATGCATACTTAACAGATCCATAATGTAGACATGAATAAGAGATAGAAATACAAGCAGGTGGTGAAAAACTCTTAGGTGTTTACAATCATGACTAAATCAGGCTTGTACAACATGGATAATAAGCACACAGGTTCACAAGAACGTTTAACCTAGCCGGCAGCATGGGGATATGGGTGGTGATGTTATTGAATTTCCTTATTCAGTAGATTCGATATGCAGCAGGGTGAAAGATCATCTTTAGTGGTGCAAGTTGGGGCTTCGAAAGGCCTGGGAGTTCTTCCAAGTATTTCCAGATTCAATTCTAGATATAACTTGGCTTACAAGTAGGTCTTCAGGTCAGATTTGAGAAGTAAATGGATGATGTTATGTAAGAATCTGAGATCTTTCCTTGATGTGGTTGTGCTAATTGATCTTTGTGTCTAGGATTACAAGTAACAACCCACAGATTCTGCCAATGATACAGTTTTACATAATGCCACATTTAATTATCCGCTGTTGTTTTTTAGAGACAAAACAAGTAAGTCGGATTTAGGTAAAAAGTCATATTTTTCATTTAATATTGTATTTTGGCTATTCGAGTGGTTAGGGTCAAAAGACTGCTTGGACGCTTCATTTTCACGTATATCTGTGTCAATCTCAGTATTTTTAAGAGTAGAAAGCATGTTCTGCCTTAGTTCATCCAGTGGTTTTACCTAAGGGCTGAAGAGGGTGGAGGCCAATATAAAGTGTTGTTACACCAAACGATGAAGGGGCTAGTTTGAAGTTTCAGAACCAGCTCAGAACTGTATCATTAAAGGCCATTCAGGTCGGGCCTGCATCAGCCTTCTTTAAGAGAAGTCGTATATAGCTGATCTGAGAGATCCAGGCATAGTGCCTTTCTGGAGAGAATGGAAATGATGCATTTTAACCCAGAAAACTGTGAGGTTATCACTGTTTGACCATGAATGGGGGATGGGATTATCAGTGCATTGCTGTACCCTTGTCTTAGTGAGTGGTTTTTCAATGGTTTGTAGAGAGATAGGATCAAAAGTGAGCCACTCAGTACAGATATTCCTTGGGGAGAAAGTAATGACAGCTGATTCTATCTCTTTCCTGAATTCAGTGACTTATTTGAAAATGAGCTCCCAAATTCCTCAATTCTGAAATCGATCTAGTGGATGGGTGTGGATGACTGTTGATTTAAGATGCTAAGTTCCTTTGTGCAGTGTCAGGTGTTTGTTACTCTGTGAAAAGCTAAGAGTACATTCTTCAGAAGCAGTCACTTTTTGGAGATGAGTCTTGTGATCTCGAGCTGTGTGTGGGCATCTTCTGCTACATGCTTTCTTCATTTATATTCATCTGCTTTCAGTTTTGGCAGTTGCATGTTTATATAGAGACAATACCATCAAGCAATAGTACTAGAACATTTTTTTAACTAGTAAGAGCAGGAACAATGGTGTGAGATGCTGTGAAACTGTAGTTTTATTCTTGCATATGCAAGATGGGAGCTGTACTTTGGAGTCTAATTGGTCATTAGAGAGGTAACAATGTCCTTGAAAACTTTATGCTTGATGTTTCTGAGGTCATTGTGTACTTCAGGGTTTTCTTCGGGGTGCCTTATACAAGAGGAGTGAAAAAGAAATAGCGTGCTATAAATGATAGAAACATTTCACTGATAGAGGCTGGATGATCTGGAGGACAGAAACAGTATGGGGGTTTGGCAAAACGAATTACGGCAAGAATGAAATGAGGGGACTATTAAGAAAAATATTTAAATGTGATTCTGCTTAGACTCTGCATTGAAGGAGATCGGTTTCTTTAGAAACAGACTGGACATGTGCAAAGATATCTAGTTGCACTGTCTGTTGCCGGAATAGGACCGAGGCTGGATTGTGCCACATAGTCATTAGACAATGCGAACCTCACTTTAAAGTTATCTGTGTCCTTATTTCTCTGCTTTTTCTTGTACAACTAGGTGAAGTCAGATCTCTCCTCTGTAGCAAGTACCACCTTAGAGAAGCTTCAGAAGCTGAAGTCTGTTCTATGGGAATTTTAAGACTGCCAAATTCATGATTCTCAATGGTACCTAAATAGAACCGGCATTTGCAATGCAATAGGTCCCGCATTAGGAAAGTTTGAGCTATTGGTATTGTAAATGACATTTTTTATTTATGTTTTGTTTTTGAAAATAGCAACATTAATAGCTTTGTCATTTACAATGCCAATAGTTATAACTTTCGCAAATGTGACACCTATAGCATTTGTAATGCAATATGTGTTGTATTTACGTGACTTACGTGTATTGATATATTACAAATATCAATGTTCTTTTTTTTTCAATAATGAATACTTAAATAAAAGTTATTGTAATTTATAACGGCAATAGGGGTGTGAGGATGAGGGTGTGTGAGTGAGGGTGTGTGAGGGTGAGGGGTGTGAGGGTGTGAGGGTGGGAGGGTGAGGGGTGTGAGATGGTAGGAGGGTGAGGGTGAGTGAGGGTGTGAGGGGGTGTGGGGGTGAGGGGGATGAGAGTGTGTGAGGGTGAGGGGGTGTGAGGGTGAGTGAGGGTGTGTGAAGGTGAGAGGGCGAAGGTGGGTGAGGGTTAGTGAGCATGTGTGAGGGTGAGTGAGGGTGTGTGAGGGTGTTTGAGAGTGAGGTGTGTGAGGGAGTGTGAGGGTGAGAGGGTATGAGGTTGTGTGATGGTGAGGGGGTATGAGGGTGAAGGGGTGTGAGGGTGTGTGGGTGTGAGGGTGAGGGGGTGTGAGGGTGAGGGGATGTGAGGATGAGGGGGAGAGAGGGTGAGGGGGTGTGAAGGTGAGGGGTGTGTGAGGGTGTGTGTGGGGGTGTGAGGGGGTGTGAGGGGGGGTGTGGGGTTGTGAGGGGGAGTTTGAGGGGGTGTGACAGTGTGAGAGTGTGAGGGTGAGAGGGTGTGAGGATGAGGGGTGTGAGGGTGAGGGAGGTTGAGGGTGACGGGGTGAGGGTGACGAGGTGGGGGTGACGGTGTGTGAGGGTGAGGGTGGGTGAGGGTGTGTGAGGGTTATGGCGTGTGAGGGTGAGAGGGTGTGTGAGGGTGAGGGGTGTGAGGGTGAGGGGGTGTAAGGGTGAGGGGGTGTGAGGGTGAGGGGGTGTGAGGGTGAGGGGGTGTGAGGGTGAGGGAGTGTGAGGGTGAGAGGGTGTGTGAGGGTGAGAGGGTGTGTGAGGGTGAGAGGGTGAGTGAGGGTGAGGGTGTGTAGAGGTGTGATGCACACGTGATCAGGAAAATGCTGAGAAGCCATATGCTGAAGTATTCTGACCGACGGTCCAATACTGCCTGCTGTGTTGGGTGAAAACAACATTTAAATGACTGTTGAACAGGCCAGTGGGTAAAGAGTGCTCACCAAAAGACTTTATGTAATTATGCATGCATATATTTTTATGATTTTGTTTGATTACATGAAGCCATTGAGACAGCGTACAGGAGTCTCTAGGCCACACCTATATTAGGAGCGACACATGTTCCATAAATATTTCAGAGAAGCAATAAACCACTGTCACTTTGGCATTCCACTCCCTTGCCCCAGTGGGTTATTGAGGAGAAAAAACAATTTTGCCCTGGGTATTTCTTTTTTAAAATGCCAATGAGTCACACGTTTAGTCTCTGATCTGTTCGAGGACTTGTTGAAAAATTATCCATTCATAACATAATTCCATCTGGCAATTGAAGTTTTTGCTGAAGAGTAGAGTTTATTAAAAAAGTAACTTGACTTATTTTCTTTACACGTAATAGTTGATGTTATTCTTTGAGAAATTTCACTACAACATAAAGAAGGAAGAAATTGAGTTTTTCTTTTTTTTCCAGCGGATCACTCACTTTTTAGTTTCAATGATTCTGAGAAAATTCGAGCCATGTATAGGCAATGTGCATGCATGGCGACAAATACATATGTTAATAAATATTTAGAAGCCACAGCTAGAGATGATTGTTACCTGTGTTTATTTTCTAGCAATAAAAACACTCCAAGTCTAAGAAATAGTACAGTGTTACACACAAAGGCATTTCTGCCCATAAACGTATGTTTACAGTCGAAAATGCCTTCCAGGAATTCATAAAAGGGATTCGGCCCAATGCAAGTGGATTTATAGTGGGGGATTTCTCCATCATGACTGTGGGGAAGTGTGCAGTAGCTTACGTGCTACGGGTGGAAAGTGGGTAGCACAGGCTTTTTAAACAAGCAATGGCAAAGCCAGCAGGTTTCGTCTTCACATAATTTATTGCCTCTGTCAATTGTTTTAAATATTACACAGCACTTGAGCTGCTGTGCAACATGGCTTATAGTAGAAACAAAAGCACTATGACTCAGTCAAATGTGTGCGCATCATAGAACTTTTTTTACATGAAGTCATGTTTCACAAAAATTCAACTGCTACGCAGTATGTAAAAAAGAAAAACATTGCTAAAGGCAAAAGATTTCACATAGGAGAAACCTATTGGCTTTGCCAATGCTTCTTAACTTATGTTTTTAAAAAACACTGATTGCAAATCCAAACCCTGATGGTTTTTCCATCTCACCAACAGGCGCCCACACCCCCCTCCCCTCACCTGTCCTGAGGAAGACCCGCTCTAGACCCACAAACTAGGCGTCAATAGGGTCGAAACGTCGACGGCACTAGATTATAGGACCAGTGGACAGAATCCAGGGTACTAAATGTTAAATTATATGGCATACTGGACTACATGATTACTAATTTTTTAAAAACTGCCTAAAAAACAGCTTTCTTTCTCTCTCACTTGTATATAATTCACTCATTTTTGTATCACTTGAGCACAATTTGTCACAATTCACTCACTTTAATTGTTGCGCCGTTTATTGTAAAATAGTAGTATGTGATGACTGCTTTATTTTCTATGCATTCATATAGGGTCCTGACAAAAACGACTCATGAATAATAAGCAAACTTGGTGATTAAAACCCTTTATGACCCTTCTGTGTTTTTCTGGTTTGGATTTGCACTTATCGATTTATCTTTTGTAAATAACCTCAATTAATGTATATATGACGAGGCACAGGTTGCAAGATTTGTAAAATGTATATATAATTTAAAGCAACCAGGTTCATACCCGACAGAACCATTGTTTATATTGAAACGTACGAAATGTACTTGTTAACAAACTTGGCAGTGGTCTAGAACTCAATACTTGATAGTTACCAAAAAAATACAAATATTAATAGGAACATAGGTGAAAGTAGTAAAAAAGCGCAAACTTTAAAGGCATGTCTCAACACGAGACATAACATTAGTCTAAACTTATAAACGGGTGGGCTATCTGAATTGGATCGGATTTGTAACCAGTAACAGGAAATGCTTACGGGCAGATGCACTAAAAAGGCCGTTCACTGTAATGGCCAGTCCTGATGTAATTTTATGAATTGTTCTGATCCTGAATTTGCCAGTTGTCATTTAGTAGCAGTAAATGATTCGCTTATGCAAATCAATTAAGATTCTTTTTTCAATATTTTGATGTGTGCACCTCTACAACAAATAACACTAATGTTCTGTGTGAAATTAATTGTGTTTACTTCTACCTCTGGTAGTGGTAAACTGTGACCAATTCAGCATTACCTCTTTATTTGCCATCGAGTTGCCCAAAGCTATGTTCCTAGGATTTGTCGAGCTATGAATTCCGAGGGCACTCTTTGTGATGTTAATTATGCAAGCGATATATACATCACAAACGTCTTTAATTGATTCATTTTATAATTAAGTATCTGAAGAGCCTCATGTCCAACTAATGATTAATTGCCAAAACGTTTTTCACGAACACTTGTGAGTTCATCTAGACTTTAAAACAATTTGACAATGTACCAAAATATGTGGCTTAATTCACAAATTAATCAAAACAATTCGCTAAATCAAGAATATTTTTGTTCATTTATAAGTTTTATGAGAGTGCAAAGATCCATGTATCACAGTAAATTCGCTGGGATATTAGAGAGTATTATGTTGATAAGAGGGGCATGATAACTCATAGCTGTCACTACTTTTATTTTAGGTAACTAGTTTACAAAAGTTTATCTTTGATTTCTAGGTCGATAAATTAAGAAAAGGGGTTGCTGTAATACCTTTTACTTAGGGTCAGTCCCTTCGATCTATTTCTAGGACAGCTAGCCTGCTGATCAATCCAATAATTTCATCCTTTTGCTGTTTCCTGGTCTCTCCCACACAGCTAATGATTTCCCCCTCATACCAGCTTTAGAGCTGCCTCAAACCCTGCTATACCAGTTTATATCAAAATAGTCTACCACCCAATGCCTAATGTGTTGGACAAATAAATTGTTGGTAAGTAAGTTTCGATCAAATCTCCACGGAGACCGAGTCTGGGCAGCCACTTTGATGACCACATCCATCATTAAGGGGTTATGATAGGAGAGAACTCTGGGCCGCTTCTTAATTCCCAATTTAGTAAGTATAGTGGTAGAGACAAAGAAATAATCTAGTCTAAGATACTTCTTGTTGGACATGAAAAGTATGTAAACCCTGGATCTATAGGATTCTTAGCTACCCAAACATCAGTCAAATCATAACTGTTTTTTAAAGCGGCCAAGGCCTTTAATACTTGTGGCTTCCTGCCACAATATTCTTAAGTTTGGGCCCCACTCACCTCCTGATTTATATTCAGATCCCCACAATTACTAATGGATTTGACCAGGAAGCCGTCAATCTCCAGATCATTGAATACCTTTGGGTAATCCTGGTGCGATCCATAGATGGTACAAACTGTCAACCCTATGGGCAGCAGGACGATCGCCTATCTACCCCACTTATCCTCTAATACTCATTTTACCAGGCCAATACTGTTTCTAATATGTATACCAACCCCCTTATAGTAGAGGTTTTATTTATTTTATTTATAGCATTTGTAAAGCGCTCTGCAACCCTACGGGCATCGTGGCGCTGTGTACATATTGCTGAAAAACACTGTGCATCAGAGGAGGAAAGGATAGCATTAAGTTCTAGTGAATTAGGTTTTTGGGAAGAGCCATGTTTTCACCTTTTTCCGGAAGGCCACCAGTTCATCTGTTTTCCTGATGTCGATGGGTAATTTATTCCACAGATGAGCTGCGGCTATGCTGAAGGCTCTGCCACCGTAAGTGGCTTTCTTAATCCTGGGTATGCTTATAAGATTGGAGGATGAAGATCGGAGGGGCCGTGTGGGTTTATACCATTTAAATTTGTTTTGAAGTGGTCGAGGGCCCATCCCATGTACTGCCCTAAAGACAATGCAAAGGGATTTGAAGCAGATCCTTTGATGTACAGGTAGCCAGTGTAGGTCGGCCAGAGCGAGGGTAGTGGAGGATCTTCGCTCTCGGGAGAGTGCCAGTTTTGCTGCTGCCGCCTGGATGCTTTGAAGTCTTGAAATCAAATAGGCAGGGTATTCCAGAAGCAGAGCATTACAGTAATCCAGGCGGCTGAGAATGGTACTCCTGACTATGGTTGCTCTGACCTGTGTTGGTAAGAGGGGTAGCAGCTTTCGCAGTCCTCGCATTAAAGCAAAGCAGCTACTCACCTGCTTATTAACATTGGTCTCTAGACTCAGACTGTTGTTAAAACTGACTCCGAGGTTCCTCACTGATTTCACTGGGGTTAATGACTCCCCTGAGTCCAGGGGCCAGAAGTCTGTGAGTAGACTTCTGGTAATTCTGCCTACTGTGCAGTGCATTATTTCCGTCTTATCACTATTGAATTGTAGTGAATTCTGATTTAGCCAGAGTGTCATTTCCGACATACAGGAGTGGAAGGTCTCGAGTGAGTCAGCATGGGCACCATCTAGAGAAATCATCAGCTGCGTGTCATCCGCATAGTTGATCACGCTAATGCCGTGAGCCTTGATGATGCCCATCAGGGGTTGCATATATATATTAAAAAGTATCGGACTAATTGCGGACCCCTGTGGGACTCCGTGTGGGACTTTAACAAATTCTGACTGGTATGGAGGGATGGTTACTGCCTGCCATCTGTCCTTCAGGTAGGAGTGAAACCAGTCGAGCACGACTCCTCCAACTCCAATGTTCTTCAGTCTTGTCAGCAGAATGTCATGACTCACCGTATCGAATGCGGCGGACATGTCCAGCAGAATTAGAATTGCTGACTCCCCCCTGTCCGCCCTCATTCGTAGGTCATCCAGAACTGTCAGCAAAGCTGACTCGGTTCCGTGAGCTGGTCTAAAACCGAATTGCTCTTCTTCCAGGATGTTGTTGGTTTCCAAGAAGAGGGCAAGGGATCTGCTGACCCACCGCTCTATGATCTTTATAGGGTATGGCAGGAGCGATATAGGTCGGTAGTTTTTATGGCAGTTCGGATCTAAATTGGGTTTCTTTAGTAGGGGGGTGACAACCGCCAGTTTACAATCTTTTGGTACGGTGCCTGTATTGAGAGATTGATTGCAGAGCTGTCGCAATACTGGGAAAAGGTCGTCCCCGAACTCCTTTACTATTTTGTGAGGCAAAGGGTCCAGAGGGGATCCTGATGTTGTATTAAGAGCAGTTCTTATGAAATCTTGTTCTGTAAGGATCTCAAAATTTTCTAGAGTAGCCTTTGGATTGGGTCGTCTTACATTGCTTTCGCTCTTCTCCCTAGTCTCGGGGTTACTGTTATCCTGCACTAAAGGGATGGAAGCATCCTTCATTCCCTCAATAATTTTTGTAATTTTTTCCTGAAAGAAAGATGCTAGATCATCGCATAGTTCTTGTGAGGGCTTGATTTGACCGTTAGCGCAATCAGGATTGGATAACTCTCTAATTATCCTGAAGGTGTCGCGGGATTTATTAGAGCTGTTGAGTATTAGGTCGGCGAAGTGGTTTGCTTTGGCTGCGATGATTTCTTTTTTATACGGTACAATAGTTTGCCTCCATATCAGTTTCTCCGGCTCCGAGTAATTTTTTCTCCAGATCCTTTCCGCCTTTTTACAGGCACTTTTCAGTTCCTTCAAGTTATCCGTATACCAGGGCGCGGAGGGTCTTCCTCTTTTTCTAATTACTTTCAGGGGTACAGTATCGTCGAGTTTCTAGGTTACTTCTTTACATAAAGAGAGATAGTTTGTGGTGATGTCGTTCTCTGGGTTAAACGAAATCCCAACTTGACGGAAATTAAACTTTCCTTTCTCTTTCTTTTTTAGCAGGCCCTTCCAGTCACGGCCAATAGAGGACCTGGTCTGCGTATTTGTAGGCCCTGTATTAATCAAGGTGTGAATATTGAAAAGTAGGAGGTGATGGTCTGACCAACCTACCGGTAACGTTGTTCCCATTGTGATGAGATCCTCTGCAGCAAACATTAGATCCAGTATATTTCCTTGTTTATGTGTGGGGGTGGTTATCCACTGTTTCAGCCCTAGGTTTTCCCAGGATTGGGTGATATTGTGAAAGGCCGTGTGAAGTTGGTCATTATCCCATAGATTAAAATCTGAGTGGGGCAAGCTGCTAAAGTATAGCTCATTTCATCAGGGAATCCTGTTACCCCCATGGGATGTGTGTCTCTTGTTGGCAGATTATGTAGGCACCTTGGGATCTTAAAACCTCAACCTCCCTCACTTGTTTGATCTTTTCATTTAAGCCCCCACACATTGAGAATATATACATCTTACCCATTTACAAAGAAAACAACGCTTCCATTGCTTTTACTCCCAGCTGCCTGCCTGTCCAATTGAATCCTTTTACAAGACTTATTGTGCTCTCTCACCACTTTTATCTACCCTTTTTTTCTACCCCTTTTTCATACCTCATGCCCTGTTTCTCACAACCCCACCCAACCCATCATCCCCCTACTCTTACCCTTCCATCTAAACCATGATCCCCACCCAACAGACTGACCATTAATCTGTGGTGATGAAAGCAAACCCCCTAACCAACACTCCAACCATTAGCCATTACTCAGTCGTCTGTTTAAAACAGCAATCATGAGAACCGGAGAAAAGAGGAGAACAGGAGAAAAGAAGGAGAAAAAAAGGGGAAATACCCTGAAATAAAAGGAAATTATATATCCCTCAAATAGTGCTAGCAAATCATACTTTAGCTATAATGCATAAACAAAGAGGGACAGTATTGACGCTGCGGAAAGAAATAGTGATGGCAATAAGCTCAATTGTGTTGCTATTATGGCAAGAGAATCACTAAAGGGTTTAAGGCACATAAAAACAAAAATTATGAGTATGGAGAAATTGTGGGTAAGCTGTTCAGAATAATATCTCTGGTATTAAAGGGATGGATGGATGGTATGTTACAGGCCTAAAAGGTATCATCAATATATTTGAAAAGTATTATCAGGATTTCTATCATCAGGACAATACCAGCTCCTCCTTTATTAATGGGATTAAAAAAAACTACAGGGGACCCACAAGAGGTAGATGAAGAGATAAGACAGGAGATGGAAGCGAGTATTACACTTGAGGAAGTTTTAAATGCTCTACACTCTATGGCCGCAGGGAAAGTGGCAGGCCTAGATAGGATTCTCTTGGAGTTATATAAAGCACTGCAGGTGGAGATCGCCCCTGTAATTCTGGATCTGGTCTTAGGGGTGCAACAAAGCGGGGTTTCCCCAGAATCATGGTGAGTAACAGATCTAGTATTCTTCTTAAAGAAAGATAATCCTCCTGATAACCCTGCTTCTTATCGGCCTATACCCTTATTAATTTAGATGCCAAGCTATATTTGAAAATCTTTCCAACTTGCCCAGGTAGGATCATAGCAAACCTAATTTCTCCATGGCAGCATGGCTTTATACCTGGTAGGGGTACGACCAATCCAATCATAGCAGATGCACCATAGCCTTATAAGATATAGCAGAGGTAACTGGTGAACAGAGGGCTATGATCCTCCTGGATGCAGAAAAGGCCATTGACATGGTGTCATGGCAGTAATTGTGGGAAATTATTGCTCAAAAGGGGTTTGGACCAAGCTTTATAACAGCCATACGTGCAATGTATGTTAAACCTTATGCCAGACTACAACTATTGGGCCAGGAATCAGGAAATATTAAGGTTGCCAGGGGGACAAGGCAGGGCTGCCCAATCTTAGTTGTCCTATTTATCGATCCATTTTATTCAGCAAACCCTCCAGAATCATATAATAATGCCAGTGCATGTTAAAGTATTCAACACCAAAATAATGGACTCGAAAGCTTCAATAGCACAAATAGAAAGATCGGCCATGGAGTATGGCCAGAAATCTGGCTATCTACTGAATTAACGGGAAACACAGATTGATGGTAATTCCAACATCCTCCTCTCGGCTCTCCATAGACAGAATGTAGTGATCTTTCCAAGGGTCAGGATAAGTAGTTGGGTCAGCTCTATATGGATGAATAAATTGAACCCCTTGCTAAATAAGATCAGCACAGATTTAAGATGCAAGGATAGGCTTCATCTTTCAATAAAGGAATATGTAATATCCTTAACATTGTTATTGTTCCCAAGATTCTTTATGTTTGGATCCATCCCCCTCGAGATTGAAGTATTTTTCTTGAAGAAATTAGATTTCATCTTTAGCAATTTTCTCTGTAAATTTAGGAAGATCAGATGGTCATTAAAACTATTATCCCTTTGGATGAACATGGAGGGTGAACAGCTGCCAATCTGGGGTATTATTATCATGCAGTCTTATTGCAGCAGATGACAGTTTTGCTTCCACCAGAAACACTTGCATAAATATTGGGGACCAGGAGCCCGGGCCAACTATTCCTACTCTATAACAACTGCAATGGGAAGACCAGCAAATGGTTGGTTTCTACAGGCAGGGTGAGGACAGCTATTACCAAAAAATGTGCTTTAAGTTTTTATTAGCAACCTGTAAGGTGTGGGGTAAAATGGTAAAATGTTTTAGATATCGAAGTATAGTCAATATACTCCTCTGTGGTGATTTCTCCTGTTGCCTGCAATGCTCTACAATGTGATGGGTAGGCAATGGGAACAACTTGGCATAATTAAGTTAGGGGATCTATAACCGGCTATTTGAATGCGCTCATTTACGGATTTGCAGCCTGGGTATGGAGTAGCTAAGAGAACTTATCTAAACAGGTACAGATAACAAAGTTCCTAAATCAACTAAAAATTGAATTAATCTCTGTAAAAATAATTCCTGTCTTATAAAATCCTTGTGGATACAATTGCTGATGACCTGGAGAAAGTAGAAGCTAATTAGGCGCTGAGGATGGCAACACGGATTTGTAAAGGTCAATTGCAGTAGGTAGTGAGACTTTTTTGTCAGCTAACCTGAAAGCCCAGCATTATCAAACTGTATTTAACCTCTACTTTACTCTGGAAAAACTCTTAAACTGGGGTGAAAGGGAGGATGATAAATGCCCCAGGTGTGCCCTAGGGCCAGCTGATTTGATTCATATGTTTTTAGTTGTGGGAATTACTATCCATAAAAGAAGGGATGGAGGATTTCTTGTATGACGTGTTGGGGAGAAGGGTTTGTATAACTCCAGCCCTGATGCATCTGGGCTTCAAAAAATAAAGAGATATGAAACATAAAAAAAATGGGTCAGTCTCTTTGAATAGTGCGAAAACCTCTGGTTGCTACGTCAAAACCATAGGAAGTTATCCAACAACTTACTGTATGGTGTAGGTTGATGAGGGCTCCTGAACGAGGATTTGTGAACATCCCTACCTAACGTACTGGGTCTCTTTGAAATCCTAATTGATTTCATGAAATATGGGGGTCTTAAGAGGCATCTAGTTAACCATAATTTTGTATTTTACTTTAATGAGTTTAGCCCACTATGAATGCAGGGACCATGCATTTTCAACCTTCAATGATTGAAAACCTGAAACTCAAAAGATGATGACTCCATAACTTCATAAACTGAATGGATTGATTTTGTTAAATGTGTTGCTGAATGTTCAGTAGGACTGGTAAATCCCTACTTAAAGCTTGGATGAAAAAGCAGTATTCTACTTCCACCAAAGTACCACCCCTGCTTCACACCTAGCAATTACAATTTCAAGCTAGTTATCCTTTCTTTGCCCACAAAATGTTCACCAAACATCTGCTCTCCAAGAATGGAGTAATGGCACTCTGAGCACAACTTTAACTTAACCTGATAAGAAGAATGATGATGGTTGTGTGAGTGGACACTTAACTCCAGGCCATCCTGGTTACTATTTACAGTACTGCACTATCATTCTTATTCAACTTAGTGCATTCTAGGTGTTGCAGTCTTGGTTTGCATCACTTGTAGTAATTAGACTAACATAACTGACAGCAATGATTTGTGAATGAAAACAGTGTCCATGATAGCATGGAGGTTGCTGGGCGCCCTAGATATTCTGGTAGTGGTGGGTACACCAGGGCAGACCTGGGACCGTATTATACTTTGTGACTCAGGAGCGCAATGGGTGTGTGTGCCTAGAGGCAAAATGGCATTACAGAAAGGGCAGCAGATGTTTTTGCATCCCCTTATGTAATAATGATAGAGCTGGTGCACATATAGCTACCATGAAAGGGCGTTCCATCATTTGCATGGGGGTGTGGCCCCATGCAAATGAGGGAAGAACTTTGCCTCTGTGCCTACGATCGGTTACCCAGAATGGTGCAGAGGCAAGCATGTCATTAGGAGGTGCACTAAATGTGTGTCACAAAAAGGTGACACACTTTCAGTGTGCCTCCTAAAGAGCAGCCCTCTGGAGGGGCAAAGGGGTTCCAACGCCCCCCAGACATCGCCCAGTCACTCACTGCACCCACCTGCAAGGTGATCTCTCTGCTCTCTTGAATGTGAAGGCACCATGCCACCTGCACTGTGAAACATGGAGCACCTTTTAATTTTAAGCAGCCCCTCTGAATTTTATTTTAAAGTGTTGCCCTTGGGGCAGTGCAAGTTAAAAGCTGCTCTGGGTGCAGCACATTCTGCAAAATAGGATGCATTTTGTATATTTGCACCAGACGCACCAGTGGCACAAACAGGGAAAGTGCACCGTATATATAATATGGCCTCTGGTGGTGCTTCCTATTTCCAAGACTATAGGATTGAAGGAATCCCCAGACAGAGAGACACTACTCACACCACAAGGCACCACAGTAATCCTTAGTATAAACTTTTTCATTGTTCTATAAGCAACAGAAAAACGGAAACTCTACAGGATTCTCTCACTAGTATGGCATCTAGGATACTGTCCCTAACTCATTTCACACAGTGCCAGTAATGGTTCATGAAAATTCCACTTTTGTTGGAAGGGCCTTACCCAACTGAGGGAATGTAATCCTAAGGATTATCATGGTGCCCTGTGAACACCATGGTCACTTGTGTACATCTGTGCATGGGAGAAATCATTGCCATGTTCCAGCACATGGACATCTCTGGTATTTCAAGCTTTCTCCTAGTCGCTATATATGGATGCCAGGGGGACAGAGACATCAGCATAGTGAGTTTTATTTGTAATGTTTGTGAAGTCACCTGGGGGGATAAAGCATTATTTACTTTTCACAATATCATGCATGAAGCCTTGTTTTAGATTGATGTTACATAATTAAATGAGTGACCTAATGATGCTAGACCTATGGATGATTTTGATGCCTTGCTTCAACATTTGGATCATATTGCAATTTGTACTTCATGTGCAGTCTACTTTGAAATCCTTTGAAACTTCTAATAGGTTTACAATAAGGAGATAACTCTTGCAAAATTGACAAAATTGAGAAGTGTATTAGAAACTGTAGAGGTGGTTGTAGAATATGCTTATGGAGCCTACAGGTAATTTAGAGTGTAAGCCATAACTGACATAAGTGTGAAAATCATTTAGGAACAACGTTATGGTCTTCCTTTCACTATCTACTATCATTACTTAACAAAGTATTTACTTTCAGTTAATGAGTAAATGCAAAAAAATGCTCAACAGGCAAGGATGACCTTCTAAATCAGTTGTTCAGCAAACTCCCTCTTTTAGGATAGCATTTTGACATGTTATCTAAAAAGTACAATAGTTAACTTGATGGTTTTGAAGACATGGAAAGATACGCTTTCATAGTCATTCTCAAGAGTCATTGGGTTCAGGCTTTTTGTCATTCTTCTTATAGTTGCCTACAATATTTGCAAGTGTAGTTAGTCCCCAACCTGAAGATTAGCCTCAAAGGACAGTTTAAATCATTTTTACTTAATCTAGATTGAAACCGCCCTCCTGGCCGCCAGAGGTGACATCCCCACCCTCCTCGACCAGGGCCACACAGCTTCTCTCATCCTACTAGATTTCTCTGCAGTCTTCAAATCTGTCTCCCTTGGCACACTCACCACCAGACTTCAAGACACCGGCATTCAGGGAACTGGCTTACGACTGGATCCGCTCTTTCCTCACCAGCTGAACCCAAGGAATCAGATTCCTGCCCTTCCTCTCCAAACCCACAGAGACCAGCTGCGGAGTACCCCAAGAGCCCAAGGATCATAACTTAGCCCCACCCTCTTCAACATCTACATGGCCCCCATCGCCGCCATTGCCAGTCAGCATGGACTCAGTATAGTATCCGATGCCGACGACACCCAGCTCATCCTCTCCCTCACAAAGGAACCAAACACCACCAGACTCAGCTTCCAGAAAAGAATGAAAGAAATTGCATCCTGGATGAGAAGCAGATGCCAGAAGATGAACTCGAGAGAAGACAGAGGTCCTAGTCCACAGACCCACCCCCTCCGCATGGGACAACACATGGTGGCCCACATGCCCCGGCAACCCCCCACACCCATGGACCATGCCGGCAATTTCAGCATCATACTCGACTCCTTCCTAACCATAACTGGACAGATCATCGCCATCTCCTTCACGTGCTTCAACACCCTCTGCATCCTCCACAAGACCATCAAATGGATCCCCCCAAATCCAGAAAGACCATCACCCATGCACTCATAACCAGCAGATTGGACTATGGAAACTCCCTCTACACCGGAATCAACAAATCCTTGCTCCAAAAACTCCAGACCATCCAGAACACCGCGGCCACACTCGTCCTCGGCATCCCACGACAAGACTACATTACCAAGCACCTACGAGACGCCAATGGCTCCCTGTTGAGAAGAGAGTGACTTTGAAGCTGCTCACTCATGCCTACAAATCCCTCCACAACACCAGACCCCAATACCTCAACAAAAGAGTCCCCTTCTACGTGCCCAAGAGAAGCGTGCACTCTGCTGACCTTGCCCTTGCTTAAACACCCCGCAGCTACAGAGCCAGAACGGGTGGAAGAGCCTACTCCTACATCACGGCAAAGACCTGGAAGGAACACCCACCCAACATCAGACGTTAACCCACTATGCAAGCCTTTAGAAAGAGCCTCAAGACCTGGCTCTTTCGGTGAGACAGAACTGCTCTATTCCCCCCAAGCCTTGAGACCCTCACAGGTGGCTAGCAATCTTCACAATTACCTGATTGATTGATTGATAGATTGTGTCTATGTTGGATATTACCATATTTTGCAAGGTGTAACTTCAGATATTTTTCTTTAATGTTTTGCAGGTTGTAGAATTCTGTGCACATTACTCCTGCTAATCTGTGATGAAGTGCTTGCGCTCCCCCTTTCAACAATAGGAAATAGGCATATATGTAATTGCCATGCCCCCACACTTTTGTTTTGAATGTTTTGCTAGCCGTAGAACCGTGTGCACTTCACTCCGCTAAACAGTGGTAAAGTGCCTGTGATACCCCTTTCAACATGATGAAACTGGCACACCCCTGGTTGGCAGATTCAATATATCTGCAAATTCCTAGTATATAATACACAAGTGTACCCAGAGTCTGCAGGTTAAATGTCACAAGTGGATTGCAGCACCCATTGAGCACCCATTGAGTCATCTCCTAGTGTGACAGTATAAACATAACTGTAGGCCTTCCAGGTATAACCCAGCTGTGCAGGTTTAAACTGCAAATTTGACCTGTCAAATACACCTTTCCAAAGGCCCATGCCTTCCTTTTTAAATCTTAAGATCTGGTGGAGGGTATGTAAAAGTAGTACAGCTAAATGTTTAATGTTAAATATGTACTTACAGTGAAAAGGTTCTAAAAGCTATTGTCGCTGTAGCTGGGCTGGCTGTACTATAGGTAAGCATTGGGATACAATACTGAATTATTAATGTGATCTTTAGCTAGGAAACACTTACAAATGTAATTCTCCGATAATTTGAAACAAATCTACAGATGGATCCCGAAAGATACAAGAAAGACAGTCACCCAGGCCCTCGTCAGCGGTAGACTCTACTACAGAAACGCCCTCTAGGCAGAAGCCCCCGACCAAGTTCATCATACGACTACAATGCACGCCTTGACAAGACTGATCCTCGACGTACCACGCCACGGCTACATCACCCCCACCTGAGAAACCTGCACTGGCTCCCCATCAACAAGAGGATATCCTTCATGCTCCTCATCCACGCACACAAGGCATTCCACAAGACCGGCCCAGCCTACCTCAACAGATGGCTCTCCTTCTACACACCCAACCGCCAGCTACGCTCCGCTGACCTCTCACTCCCCACCGTCCCGCACATCCGAAGAACAACCAACGGTGGGAGATCCTTCAACCACCTCGCCGCAAAGACATGGATACACCCTCTCACTGAGCCTACGACAGACCCAAGACCTCCTCACCTTCTGGAGGATACTCAAGACCTGACTGTTTGATCAGTAGCTCCCCCCCCCAGCTCCTTGAGACCCTCGCGGGTATGTAGTGCTCTTTACAAATGATTGATTTACCCAAATTAATAGTGAAGCCAGATTTGTAATAAATATTTTCAAAAGGATACCTTTAAAGGTTACCTTTTCTCTGCCTAGTGCTCTGAAGTCCCATTTCCATGGGCTCCAACCGACACCTGGCAGATAAAAAGCCCCCTTAATGAGGTTTGAAAACTATTCCTAGAGATCATACTTGCTTGTGTGTGGGGAGGTGTTCTGCTCCGATGGTAGTATGACCATCTGGGCTGTGCTTTAAACTTGATTAACTTCAAATGGGCTCACCTTATCAATGGCAAATGGTAGCTGACACTTGGCAGGGCCCATATTTGTCCCCCAAGTCAGGCAGGCACTAATTCCAGTGGGAGAGGAGCTACCCCGAGAAATGCTTTAGAGTGACCACAAGCATGGAATACTTATTTCACAGCTCACAGCTCAAGGGCGGGGACTCAGCCTCTGCCAAGGGGATAAGCATTTCACCATCTTGGATTTAGGTAGAGAGGGGCACAGTGGTATTATTTGCAGTAGGACTGACATGACATGCTATAAATGTGGGTAGGGTAACAGAGAGCTGCTAGGAGCCACCCCCACTTGTATTCAGGTGTTAGTTATAAATATGGCATCCCTGTACCCTCTGCAGAAATCTTTCTAGACCTGTGGAAGAACAAAAATCTGTAAATGCTATCTGTGACCTGGGAGGAGCCTAGAAGTCTGTACCTATGCTTCCTCTTGTAACCAGGACATGTGGGCACCAAGGGTCATAAGGCTGACTTCACGTTCAAGCTACAGAGACACAAGAAACTGCAAGAGACCATTTCAGCAACTACCTAGGTGACCAGTACCAACTGCACCGGGCCTGAATCCTGCTGCTGACCTTTCCTTAGGTCCTAGACCTTGGCTGGTGTCAAAGTGTACCCCTTATAACATATTTAAGAATCCACTCCTTACCTTATCACCACTCTTGGGCTGTGCTGAGGTTCCTTCCTGTTGTGGCTCCTCATCACAGAGATGTAAAGGTATCCTCACGCAGCCACCCAGCACCATCTTGTTTCTCCCATGTGTGTCAGTGTTACCAACTATGGGGGGATTATGGGGCGAGGCTTTGTGAGTCAGTTTCAGGACAACACCGTTCACAGGAGAGCTTCGACTAACAAAACCCCTTTAATGTTTGGCCAGAGGATTAATATCTGGGTCTGATCATATGTTAATATCCATTACCAAATGTTTTATTATTGACAAATTCATTGTTCTCTTACAATTCTTTTCCAATCCAAGATGGCCAAACCTTTGATGTTGATGTCATGTCCTGATTTTCCACCATGAGGTCGAGCTGCGTTGCAATTGTTCCTGAATCATTGCTCACTCCCTGGAATCCATAGCTTTCCTGCTCTTTCCAGTTTCTGATAGCTTGTCTCTGCTCAGCTGCTTCTTAGCCTAGTGAGCTAGAAGATGTTTTCTGGTCCCCAAGCTTTTTCCTTCTTGCTGGGTTATGTTCTGGATCACTGTTAGACTTCCTGCTACATCTGGCCCCACTTCTCAAGATTAACTGCCATTTCTTTGGACCAAGAAGGCACTCAAAATGTTGCCCAGAAATCACTTGTTTGACAGATATCCAGAACCCCTGACCTTTTTTACTTCAAGAACCTCCAGAAGTTGATCCTATCCAACTGGCCAATCCGACCCAACAAAGGTGCATTGCACTGGGCCAAAGATTTTAGTTGATCCTCTCTGGGCTTTTTCACAGTAGAAAATCTGATTCAGTGTGGCCTTGCAGATGTGTTATCTTGCCTTGAGGGGCTCTATTTGGCTATAGCTTGCAGCCTTGCTCTGCTGGAGGAATCTGAGCTCCAAAAACGTGATTGAGTCCCAAGGTAGAAATCTTCACAATGCAAAGGTATCAAAAGTATCAGCCAGTGAGGGACTTTCCTTGGGGGTGAAATTCAAATTTCTTCTACTCAGGGCATTACCACCAAAAGTCAACATTTTAACCAAGACTTTATGCAATGGCCATCCGACAATATGGAGCATTCTTTGCCCAAACCTGCTGCCTTGCCCTACTGAGAATTTCAGACTACCATTTCAGAGATCAAGCCTCAGGTAACACTTTTGACTAGGGCAAACCTAGTTCTGTATTTAGAGCTCCATCGCAGTAGGCCTTAACTTGTGGCTGTGTTCCAGTCAAAGCCATGGACTTATTGATTCTTCACAATCAGGGTTTCGATTGGCGCACAGTACTGAGACCGCAGTAGTTGAGATGGTTGATAACATCAGGCTGAACTTGGATAAAAGAGAATCTGCTAAACTGGTTCTCTTGGACCTGTCGGACGCTTTCAACACCATCTCCCATGACATCTAGATACACCAGCTCTGGGAGATTGGGGGCCCGAGGGAAGGCCCTGGACTGGTCTAAAGGACAGTTCCACCACTGTGCATCTAGGCTCCTTGGCCGCATGCAGCAGACCTGTAAGCATTGGAGTTCCTCAGGGGTCTATTTTGAGCCCTATGCTTTTTAATCTTTATGTAACCCCGTTGGCCATGATATTTAGGTCTTATGGGTTCGGGGCAATATAGTATGCTGACGATACTCAGCTGCTGATCACTTTTGGTCCAGACCCTACAGATACAATGATCCGGTCTAAAAACTGTCTGACCCACATTGAAAGCTGGATGGCCCAAAACAAATTACAGCTAAATGGCAGTAAAACCGAGATCATTCCGTTTGGTAGGGCCGAAGAGTATTGTTCTAGCAGTTGGTGGCCTCAGGCACTGGGTCCATGCCCGTCTCCAAAACAAACAGTCTGCAACCTTGGAATAACGATCAACAACGAGCTTTCCATCAAAGACCATGTCAACCATGTAGTGGGCACCTGCTATGGTATCTTGCGGAAGCAACGTAAAATCTTCAAATGCCTACCAATTGAAATCAGGTGCCAGTGGTGCAGGGCCTAAGCTGCATGGATTATGGAAATGCTTTATTGGCCTCTATTAATGATGATCTCCTCTCCAAACTGCAGATCTTGCAGAATACTGTGGCCAGACTGATTCTAGATCTACCTCCAAGGTCCCCATCATGCCCCACTCTAAGGCTCCTCCACTGGCTTCCAATTAGGAAAAGAGGGCATTTTAAAAGTGTGTGCCTAATACATAAAAGTATCTATGGCACCGGTCCTGGCTATTTAATCTTCTTACGCCACTACGAGTCCACACTGTACCAAATGGGGATCGATCTTTTTATTTTGTTGCCTCTCATCTCTGGAATAAGCTGCCGTTCCATCTTTCATCCATTTCAGATGACCAGCGCTTCCACAAGGAATTCAAAACATGGCTGTTCTAAATAGAACTAAATATGATACCAGTCAGTGGAATCTTCCGCAAGCGCCATGAGATCTACCGGTGATATGCGCGCTATACAAGATACTTTGACTAATTTTGGCACCGGCAGTGTGCCCTGCAAGCCCCCACTACCGGGGCCTCCTTCAATGCAGGGAAGGCTCAGCGGCATCTCTCAGCCACACGCAGGGCTCTCTTTGATTCAACGGGAGCCCTGCCTTCAAACAGGATGATGCTGGCTGACTTCCTCTCCGGCCGGGCCGCAGGCGAAGCTCCACCCCCGTCCAGGCAGTCTGCCTGGCTTTCGGGATGCCCCTCTCTGTGCGGCAGTTCCCGGGATCCTGAAAATGAGGGGTGGGCTCCCGCTGGACTCCTGTAAGTCTGCCAATGCAAGGTGGGCTCCTGCTTCACTCAGAGAAGCACACCAATGCAGGGTGGGCTCCTGCTAGTCAAATAATGCAAAATGCGGATGGGCTCCTGCTCCTCTGGCAGGCAGCACAGGGGAAATCCCACATGCCAGGATTCCCTTGCAACCCAGGTCTGCACGACACAAGCACTCCTTCCTTACCGGGCCATAAACAAATAGCGCTCACGAGGCACTAGGGCTCCAGAGTTTCTAGGAAGCTCAGTTGGGCCCAGGCAGGCCAGTACACGGGGCCCTCTAGCAGAGAGGCAGTCCCTTGTGGCAGTTCCTCCTGGGGTCCAGCAGTTCCAGAACCAGACAGAACAAGAACAGCACAACCTTTTCATGGGGTCACATCCCCAATATTTATACACCATTTGCTTTGTCTGCCCTGGCACAGGGCTTGGGGGAACCAGCCTCAACTGGTTCTGGGGGGTACTGGAGCACTTTGTTGACAAGGCTTCTCTTCCCGTTTGTCAGGTGGGGACTCAGTGATCAGATACTCCACAGGGGGAAGGAGCCATCATTCAACCAGGTAAACACAGACCTATTCAGGGTCAGGAGGCTACTCCTGCCACTACTCCAAATGCATATCTCCCATTCAGCCTAGCAGTGACTCACCCTGCCCTCCCTGGAGCCACACATACCTCCCCAGTCCCTGTCACTCCAAAGCCAGACATGGAATTCACATCAGGCAGCCATACACGTAGCACACAGAAATGCCAACTTCTAGAAGTGACATTTCTAAAATAGGTATAATAAATCTGAACACACCATTGCATAGCATTTACTATCACTATTCCAAACATACCAAACTTGACCACGCTGCTCCTCTCATATCAGGAATTACCACTGAAACACTTATCAGGGAATCCACAATGTATTCCTAAGATAGGGCAGCCTCACAGCAGTGAGAAATCAAAATGGCTGTTTGTCACTACCAGGACATGCCACACACTTAAGGTACATTTCCTAACTTTTACCTACAATGCACCCTGCCCATAGGGCTAGCTAAGGCCTACCTTAGGGGTGACTGGCATGCAAAAAGGGCCAACTCCAACAGCCCTCAAAGAAATTACACCTACAAGAGGTCGCTAGTATCACACTGTGATCAGTCGCACCCACATTTATTCTCTGCACCCACATTTATTCTCTGAAGCGTCTCTATATGTTTGCTGTTAGTACATTTTTAGGTCTGGCATTTACTGATAGTATATGGTTTCAGTTAGACTTTCTCACCAATTGTTCTGTTTTAGTGTCATTCACATTTTTCTTCCACCCCCTAGAGCACACTTCAAGGGGCACTGGGTTAGATAACTTCATCCTTGGACTAACTTCCCTGTGAGTGATAGTATTCTGCTCTTTTACAAGGAGCACATCTGCACGCAAAGTAGTTCCCTTCAGTCATAGGGATGATTAGGGCAGTGTATGATATATAAAAGCAAACCACGTTTCAGGTTTTAGATAATACTTTTAATTTGTAGTGCCAAGTTATATCTCTTCCTCTTTCGGCTCCTTGTTTCACATTACCACTGCCTTCTCATTCAACTGCTGTGCCCCTCGTGTGCTGCTCTTCGGAATTCACTCGCACCTGCACTCTTTCATCTATGTAGTCCCATAGAGAATCGACATCTCCAGTAAACTGCTTCACCATTTCCCTTAACAGTCTGAAATATGATGATGGGCTGATACAGCTTACCTTGGATCCATGCAAAGTGGATGCTCTTGCCTAAACACAGATTAGAAAACATGTTTTCAAGAAGAGATTTTCCATGTATTCTTTATTCTGAGCTTTAGGGACACATGTGTCACACTTGGATAGTTAGATAGGATACGTTACATGTTGTAATATGAGGTTTTCACAAGTCGTTGATATATGCATTTCTTAAGTAAAAGTAAACCTTCCACTAAGAATGTCAAACATTTTGGGTAATCTGAAAAAAGTGGAGCGAGTGTTGGCTTGCATTAAAAAGCATTTATTTCTAATGATTTGGTTGCTGTTGGGGCACCAGATGAGCACCACCACCTTGCCAAGGTGCTGGGCCCCAATGAAATTTATGTTGAATTTGTCTCAGCTTCATTTTCCAAAACTGGGACACATTCAGCAGCTCCTGCATGTTGTCTGCTTTCTGTTCCTAGCAGCAATGTACCGGTGATACATTATTTTAGATTCCAGCTGGGCTCAAAATAAAGGCTGAATTTAAGGGCCCATCGCTCCTCCTTTTGTTCGAATTTGATCATGCCTGGGAGCTGACTGGGGCTTAACTTCTAGATGCTGATGCAATGGAGTGAAATAAAGGCACAGAGTACATTTAACATGTGCGTAAGAGGACAACAATTTGGATGCAAAATGTTGACTTTTTTAAATCCCTTGATATAAGAGATATGCATGCACTGTAAGAATGTCAGCTATATCAGCCCTTATGAGTTTATACATGAATAACAATTTAAATTTCACTATTCTTTTAGTTCAGCCTTTAACTATGCTACTCATTCCAATGTAGGATGTCAGACTGCTTTACAACACTTGTGCACAATATATATTGACAATAAGTCATACAGGTGGGTAAATCAATGTACAGGGTGTGCTACTTAAGCCACTGATGGCTACGATGTGTAGGAGTCATATTGTCTTTACCAGGAGGCAATAAATGTCAAGAGTGCATGGCCAGGAAAAACACCCATTCAGGATTTAAACATGGCATATTACTTAGTGTTGTCTGTACTTATAGGCAAAGAAAGACATTTGACATTTTATCAGTATCACAGATTGATACACACTTGTACATGCTCATTTTTTCTCTCATCCATGCTGCAAATATGTATTTTTCCCTTCAGATAAGGTCTGCCTCTCATAATCCTGCTTGCTCCACCATGACTCAGCGCCTCACATAATCCTGCTAGCTCGATCATGAATCAAATATTTCTGGGTTTGTGCAGAAGTATCTAAATCCTTATCACCACAACAATAATGATTTTCAAATATTTTAATGTATGTGCTTTATTTACCAATTCCAAATTAGTAAATACTGCACATCAATTCAAATACAAATGTTAAAGAGCAGTGTTCCTTTAATGAAGACAAGTTACTTTTTTAAAGTTCTGGAAATTCTGGAGCACTGGATATGGTTGTGCTAAGGTTTGCCAAGTTGTTATTTACCCTGCTTGGATGTGGCTGAGCTTGTTCTTTGCCCTTCTCCCTCCTCTTTACAGTAGCGATGCTGCAGAGTTTGTGATGTACTGTATCATAACTCAACAACACAGGGATGCTTTGCTGTTAAAAAAAACTCTTAGGTTTCGCAGGCGGATGCCATTCAGAGGTATGCTATATCTGAGATGAAACACCATGTGTGCTTACATTCAGGATCAGGTTACAGTGAATAGGCAAGCCTACAGATCAGTGTTACTGTAAACAAGTAGGCCATATCCAGTGCACCATTATGACAGTGTAACATGACTAGGACGTGCAAAGTTCTTATTAGCAAGCGTAGTCTAGCACAGATTCAGATTTTTGACAGTAGTTTGTGGAGCCTCTCAATGTACCTACAAACTGCAAATTTCTTTGTAGAAGCTCTTATTCAGTTGGGACTGAAATTGCATGTGCCATTTTCTTGTGAGTTACTTTTCACTATTTCCTTCTTATCACAAAATCATATGTTATAATTGTATTATACTCAGATATTCTAAATAGAACACTAACTCATCTAACCCAAATAAGTATACTATAGGCCTAATTACGAGTCTAGCGGTCCTCGGATCGCCAGACCTGCAGGGGCACAGTGGTGACGGTCCAGCCACACCCGCACCGATGGTCAGACCGTTACATTAGAAGTTGGGCGGTTGAACCGTCATTGCAACACCACAGCAGCCAGGGAACAGTTTTTTTCCTGGCAGTAGTACAGCGGTTAGGTGCTTAGTAATATACTGGTAGTGCAGCTGCAGCACCACCATGCATATTATGAGTTTTAGGACGGCCAGCTGTGTCATTGAGGTCTTCCCTCGATGAAAAGGCTGCCAGTCCTGAAACAAAGGGGACCCTATTGGGCCCCCTGTTGCCCATGTGCAATGGGATTCATGGAGGGGGGGAAAGACATGTGCCCTCCTGTGTGCATGCACCCCAGTTCCTGCATGGTTTGGACTTTACAGTCCATGCTGTGACTTTACAGTTTATGCCATGTAGTAAGTGGTTTTGGCATTCCCATCTATATGCCCATTTTTATAGGCACCACTATGGATGGGTTCACCAAAAACGGCCTGCCAGACACAAGCAAGCTAGTAATCTGGCCGGTAGTGCAACTACAAGTTTGGCGGTGCTGGAGCAGGCCACCAGCGTGGCAGGCTGCTTGCACACAACCAAACTGGTAATTAGGCCCTATGTGAATTGCTCTTAAATGGAGCAAACTCCCCCTGGAACTGCTTACTATCTCTAGCAAGTAGCTTAGAACAATCATCATTGGTCAGCAGGTTACCTTATTCTATAGCGCCGGGACACTTCCTGGAGTATGCGTGAGCTCTAAAAATGCCATTTTATTTAATTTGATCTAAAAGTTCAATGTCACCCAATAGTCATTACATAATTGTATTAAGTTCCCCATATTGCATGTCTGGTTTATTAACCATGTCCTAAATCAGTAACATCAAAGAATTTGGGGAAAGCATTAACGTCAATTCTGTAAATCTACATTTTACAGCACATTTAAGCAGTCAAAAATGTATATTCTAGATGTACCAGTGTATATAGTGAATAACAGAATTGAGCCTCAACTTCATTGTAAAATAATGGCTTGCAATTCCATACTGCATACCAGCAGCTTCTACCCAAGACACCTCAAAGATAGTATACTGTATGGCGAAAAGGTAAGACTATGAAACAATTGCAGTTGAGACAGTGATCTAAAAAAATTTCAACAGGAAGTCAAACAGAGATTCATGGCCCGAGAATACTCAGTCAAGACCCTCGATCGAGCCATTGCCAAAGCCAACCAGGAGAGTAGGATAGCTATTCTATTTGGGGGTAGTTCAAACAATAAAACATAAACAAAAATAAAAACAAAAAAGATGATGAAAATAAAGATGAAACTAATTTGACATTAATTTTAACATTCAATAAACAGGAGCAACAGATAAGATCTATCCTCAGAAAACAGTGGTCTATAACACTAAGTTATCCTGCTTTAGGTTCAGGACTTCCCAGAAATCCTGCTATGACCCTTAGAAAAGCTCCATCAATGAGCAATGCGCTGGTTAGAGGTAGCCCAAAAGTAAATCAAACAACTAGCTTGCTCTCTTCTAGAAAAGGATTCTACAAATGCAGCTCTTATAGAGCATGCCAATTTGGAATCGATTTGTCCCAATATTTCACTCCATTCCATGACAGACCTGTAAAAATAGATTGCCTCTATACATGTAAAAACAAATGTGCAGTCTATGTTTTGGAGTATACATGCAAGCTACGTTACATAGGAAGTACAACATTACAGGGCCATGTAAGAATATTGCAACACCTTTCGAGCTATTGTTAATTCTGATTCTAGCTATCCAGTAGCCTGACATTGTAAACAATATCCCAACAAAATCTCGGCTGTCTGAAATATTTTGTGAATGATGAGGTGCCTAAACTGAGGCGAGGAGGCATACAAGAACTATTGCAAAGACAGCTGTAGTCATGATATATAACAAATTTAAATACAAAATCACTAACCAGTTTAAATGTCGGGGAGGATCTTCATAATTTACGTCAAAATGGATATGGGTATTGCTTTCAAATAATTTTGTAAAACATTTAATTTAAGCATTAGAGAGTGATGTCTTGTGCATCAGATTTCTTTTAACACAGTCTAATGGTATTTATGAAACTAAATCAGCAATAAATATTTTGACACTTTTGCACATTCCTAAATATCGCAATAACAGACATGAAAAGAGAGAATGGTTACAGAGCTTGCATACATTTGCACAACAGTTACTGAATTACTATTTTATATGAAATTAATTATTACATCAGAGACTAAAGGTTTTCTAATTTTAAATTCTGATTTAGGAAGAAGGGACTATGTGTAGATATAAATAAACCAAAATAGTTTTGACATATAAAGTCCAGTCCACCAAGGGTACAATTTTGGTTCACTACAGTGACACAATATTATGCTGTCAATGAATTACAACACACAAATAATCATATAAATGCTGTATTGTCTGTTTTGTTTTACATGTTTATGAAATGGTTGTAATGTCTCATAGTTATATTTATTTTTTGCCTATTTATGTGCATATATTTACAGTGATCATTATTTATTTATACAATATTCCTGGTAAATAAATGAGTTAGTTGATAGAATGCAAGTCTGTTTTGAAGAAACTGTTTCCATGATTGCATAGTCTGCTATCGGTTATCATTGGACACATGAATACTTAAAATGAATTTTTTGGAACGCAGCGCATATGTGAACAAGCTCGGACTTGACTGAAACACGTCATGGTGAAAAGGTTGCAATTAAACATTGCGCGATAATATTGGAGTCTGTGTCCCAGGTTTGATTCGGAATCTACATAAGGGGATCAGTGTGAATATATTTGTGTGTGTGTATGTATATACATATACAAGTATGTTACCTACTGACGGTCGTCAGAAGGTAGTCATAGTTAGAACATAGTTTCCATATGAAAAGTATTTTTTGATTTGCTAACAACTTTAGCTTTGTTTGACGAATGTTTGCGAAATTATCCAAAAGAAAGTCTATTCAGGTCAGCTTCTATCCTGAAAGTTTGGGGGTGATTCATCAAGTGGGGGCTAAGAAAAAAGGGGGTCCCAAAAAGGGTTTTCTCCATGTTTATTTCCACAGGAAATTTTTGCCAGGGCTACAGCATGAATTGCTGAACAGAACTACACCAAATTTTTCGAAAAGTGAGCGCTTGGTTCAGAAAGCAGCCTTTTTTTAAATGCCGTTAATCTGTTCAGTATTTTTTGAGAAATTTAAATGATAAGAGTCAAAAAATCAATTTCCCATGCAAAACTTTAGCCAAGGCTAAATCCCCCCCTGCTGAACGGAGTTACACGAAATTTGCCAAAAAGGTAGTGCTTGGTGAAGAAAGCGACCTTTCTAAAAATGGTTTAAATCCGTTCAGTAGTTGCTGACAAATTCAAAAAAATAAAAATATCGATATCTAGAGGCACGGTGGATCTGCGCATCCTCCCAACCACAAGCTTTATTCTAATTGGCAGTCAACACTCCAAACCAGGAAGTGTTGGCAGCCATCTTATGACTCGGTAGAACCGACTCACAAGAAAAGAGAAAAACAAACACAAAAAATAAGAAAAAGGTGCAGGGTAGAAACATCCTGACCCCCTAGTCCTGCTTAGAGGGTCCCACAAGGACACCCAGGGCCCAAAAAAGCATTAAAAAAAAAGAATCTGGCAACTTCGTGCTGGGTGCATGAATCCGGCTGAGAAAATTAAAAAAACGAAGCACAAGCTCTCGTGCTTTGTTGTATTGAAGCCCCGGGTGGACCAGGTATGCGGGAGCACTGAAAAAAAATGTGTGGGGGGCCCCAATCCCCCCACACAATGCCCGGGGACCGCTACCTGCATCGGGCTTGAAATATGAGTTGTGGGGGGGGGGGGGGCACACATCCCCCTGCAGCCCCCAGCGGATAAATTTCAAGTTTACATCTAAGCAATTTGGCCACAGATGGAGGTATGTCAAGTATACCTCAGGGGAGAACCGGGGCACGCAGGCGCAGGGCTGATGGTGGGCATGGAGACATTCCTGACACCTCCCACGCGGCAGAATCCTCGCCCAAGAGACATTAGGAAATGGTTGACATCCTACAGCCAAACATTAACCCTTAAGGAGTCTTAAAAACTGCACTTATATGCACTTCATGGGAAGGAGTGCTCTTTTCTCACCACTGGCTAATTGTGTGCTTGGAGCACAGCTCACGACACTTGGGAGGGGCGTGGGGGGGACTTAAAGCTGCAAGACAGACACGCACACCAAGCTGCCCCCCCCTAGCAGCTTCACTGGCAGATCTGTATCAGACATGTAATTCATTAATTCATTAAGCACTTGCATAATACCTGCAGGTTTCAAGGCGCACAAGCTCAGCAGCCATTGGTAGGAGTTGCAGATTTTTGTACCAGACAGACCTACCATAAATATTATCATATACTTTACTGTGTACCCAGTTCAGAAGAAAAAGTTAGAATATGTATTGGTTATTTAAAAAAAAATCGGTACATACTAAATTTGAGGTCCACAATTCATTGCAAATGCAAGAACGTGATGTCTGTACATATGTGAAGAAAGTACGTTATAGTTGCTTGGCCAACAGTTGTGTGATCCTGGGCATATGACAAATCACTCTGTGTCTTTGGTCTTGAGCAGGTGTAAAGTAAATCAGTGCCATGCCCTCATCATTCTTAAGGATAAGACGCACGTACTGCCTTGAAAAAGTTATGTGTAAAGCGCCCAGCTGCTCTGTAGATCGAAATTTGCGCTACATCAGATACACAAAATAAAACAAACAAGCCGGTTCCTGAGAAAGGCGTGAACTTTAGGTCACAAGTTTGATTCCTGAAATGCCATCCAGTCCTTCTTTTTCTTGAGGTTGAACATTTTGTGGCCTTTAGAGATGACACATCTGTGATATGAAATGGAACTTAAAAATGAGTTGTTTTGTTAACTAATGTTAAATAGGGAAAAATGCTGATCCTTTCGCTATCCTATTAGACGGAATATTCAACTGTGAAACTACGGAGGACAAACGCCCCAGTTCAGAAATGCATTACTGTTGATTTACTCCAATAATTTTTTATTGTATTTTATTTTATTGTGATGAAAGCAATCAGCTTATTACAATGCATCTTGTAATGATTCAAAAACTGGACGAAATTAGTCTTGCAGTAATTCACATAGCCATTCAGCCCACATCTCGGGGGTTCGGCGGCGGAATCTGTTTACAGCGTTTGATTCCTTTGTCATGTTAGCTTATCATGCAAGCTCTAGCATCAATCAGTTTAGAAAATGTCATCACATTTTTCCTTTTCTGCCCTTCAACCAACAAGTAGGAAGAAAGAGAAAAAAAACAGAAAAAAAAACAGTGACCTTTGCACAACAACATTCATCTTCCCTTTAGTATGCATCAATTTAAAACAACCCTCATGGAGGACTGACCTAAAATCTAATACATGCCTGTCAATCTACTTGATATGATTTCAGATATTCTTCAAGATACAACCAATAGTCCTTTGGTCTCGATCTAGCCGGGAGCTCCTCCTCGTATGTTAACAGAGTGTCCTTGAAATAAATGAGGTCCGTAATCCAGTGTCTCATGTTCGGAGAACCAGTCCCATTCCAACCAATGGAGACCCTGCGTTTAGCCAGTAAAAACGCTATGACACAAAATGTGCGTTTCTTTGCTCGTAAAGTAGGCACCAGAACGAGTAAACATGTGCCTATGGTACATTCAAGTGGTGTATCAAGCATAACACTCAGCATCTGGATCACTTTTGTCCAGTATTTGGCTGTTGGTGGGCAGTGCCATGCAAGATGGAGAAATCCAGCATCGTTTGCATGACATCTTTTACATTGTGAGTATCAACTGAGACCATATTTATAGAGTCTTCGAGGTGTGTGATACATTTGGTGTAGATATTTATAATGTATTATTCTCAGATTACTGTTGGGTGTTAAGAGACTTATTAAGGAGCAAGTAGTGGTCCATTCCTCTGTTGTTAGCGGATTGGTCATTTCTGTGTCCATCTCGTCAGTGCTTTGTCTGTATTACTTGCAATATCCTCCTGCATTCTATTGTAGAGTTTAGAAACTATGTTTCGTGCTGTGGGTTCTGTTATTAGAAATTGTAGGGAGGACAATTGCTGTGGTTCTTCAGGTTACGAGTGGTACAGTTCCTTTATCGCCCCTTAGAGCCGGTAATACGTGAAATTAAAAAGTAGTGTCGGATTGCTTATATAAGTTAGAGTGTCTAGTGTCCTAAACTGCCCCTCTTGGTACAGGTCACCCATTTTGTCTATACCTGCTTGCCTGAGTAAGTCCATGCCAACTTTTTCTTGTGTAACGGATAACGCTGGATGGTGCTGCAAAGGGAGGGCAGCTGCATATAATGATAGTTTGTTCGCTTTCTTTCCCATTAGATACCAGGCCTCGTTGGTGGTATCAATCGTGTTGATGTCTCAGGCGTGCAGAGGAGGTCTTTTATAGGGCAATAAAGCTGGCAGGGGTATAGGGAGTGCATCTACTTCTTCTATCGCAACATGCATCATAAACGGTATTTCATGATACCAGTAGTGAGCGAATTGCGCTTGTGCACATAAATAGTAAAGTAGGAGGTCCGGCACCTTGAGCATACCTCGGGCATATGGCAAAGTGTGTGTTTGTAAATCAAGTCTGGCCTGTTTGCTCGCCCATATTGATTTGGGTACATTTTTAACTTTCATGAAAGTCTTAAAGACTTTTTGGTGTATGTTTCAGAATCAGCAACAGCCGCTGGTGGCCAGGAGTATTGCATTTGTGAACATGAACGTTTACAGCCCTGCATAGCATACATTTCTGCATATGGAAATGCACAACGAAAGCAGACTTGAGTTTGCTGAGGTTTTTGTTTAGTTTTCCATGCAGAGAATATTTCTCCTGTCCCTTCAACAGAAGTAAACCTGCATCTTTTCCGTGGTGGCTTATTACCTGCACAGGTTTTGTGAATGCACATAAACTTGCAAGTTTGGGGTTTTTCGCCACCTTTTGCATGCGTCATTGCCCCTGAGCACCTACAAACAAACCACCCCTCTGAGACTATTTACTCCTAATTAAAAGCTGCCTTGCTGGTGTCATTTTAAGCGGGAGTAAATCAGTTTGCATAGTCAGAATCCCACAATTCCTGTTCTGTGAATGGGCTTGGCATTGTGGCCTCATATATGCTGGCATTTTCTCACCTCCAGGGTTTCACTTAGTGTGCTGTTATTTAGCTTTGTAAGTCAGGCCCATTGTCAGGCATTTAGTTGCTTTGCATTCACGCGTGGAAACGCTAAATTCCGGTGGATTGTTGCGAGTGGCACCGCCCAAGCGAGAGCATCGATTTAGACTTTGAACAAGTTTGTTCATTGTTTTAAAGGAACCATGTCTGGTCACAGCTTCTGATAGAGGCCCTGACCTG